>NC_134836.1:138439829-138474482 GCF_004210375.1 Tachypleus tridentatus | reverse complement strand
CAAAACTCAAAACAAACAATCACTTGGAAATAATACTAAAATTACACTTTAGGAGAAAGCTAACAGTTCACTTGGAAAGAAACCTAACATTATACTTCAGAACAAATCTAATAGTTCTCTTGGAAAGAAAACTAAAATTACATTTTAGAAGAAAGCTAACAGTTCACTTGGAAAGTTTGTTGTTTTTTTAATTTCGCGCAAAGCTACTCGAGGGCTATCTGCGCTCACTTGGAAAGAAACCTAACATTACACTTTGAAACAAATCTAATAGTTCTCTTAGAAAGAATACTAAAGTTACACTTTAGAACAAAACTAACAGTTCACTTGGAAAGAAACCTAACATTATACTTTAAAACAAAGCAAAGAATTCTCTTGGGAACAACGCTTAAATTACTTTAGAACAATTCTTATAGTTCACTTGAGAACAATGCTGATATTTCACTTGTAAACAATGAAAAGAGTTTTCTTGGAAATAATTCTAACAGTTTAGTTAGATTGTTTTGGAATTTTCACAAAGCTACTCGAGGGCTATCTGCGCCAGCCGTCCCTAATTTAGCAGTGTAAGACGAGAGGGAAGGCAGCTAGTCATCACCACCCACTGCCAAATCTTGGGTTACTCTTTTACTAACGAATAGTGGGATTGACTTTTACATTATAATGCCCCCACGGCTGAAAGGGCGAGCATTTTTGGTGTGACGGGGATTCGAATCCGCGACCCTCGGATTACGAGTCGAGTGCCTTAACCCGCCGGGCCATAATATAATTTTCTTGTTTGTTTATTTGAAGTTAAGCGTAAAGCTACACATTTGTCTGTCCGTGCTATGCCCACCACACGTGTCAAAACCCTGTTTCTAGCATTGTAAGTCCACAGACAGACAGCTCTGCCATTGGAGGGGGGGGACATTTTTCGTAAAAATTTGACGAATCTTTACTTGCGTCATGATATCAAGACTGCCTTCTACAAATTAGAACTTTACTTTCAGCAAGTTGTCTGTCTGTTTGTTAGAGCTTTTATGTGTTTATTTCCCTATCTCCTTATTTGTGTATGTACTTGTCTGTCTACCTATTAGTGTATTTATTGTTATGTCCGTCTTTTACCTGTCTATATATATACACCCTTGTGCAAATTAATTGAAACAAATGGTCATTTTACAATACTTCCAGCATGGCTGGACAGCTAATGATGCCGTCTATGTGAAAAAATGACTATTAAAGGAAATCAGCTGGCATCATTAGCTGTGTTTTGCAGTACGGTCGATCTATTTTTGGGATATATTACGTCATTCGAAATTGCGTTAGAAGGGCAAGGAGACCAGTCAAAAAAATAACTTCTTACCAACTCAATGAAGAAAAAACGGTATCAATGGGGTCTGAAATACAAGAACTGGACGCAAGAACAATGGATGAAGGTGTTATTCAGTGACGAGACTCATTTCTTCGTACAGGATCAAAGAATTTTGCATGTTCGCAGATCTCCAGGTGAGAAACTTTGAGAATCTCACATCAATCAGTTCGTAAAACATACCTTGAAGAAGATGTTTTGGGGCTTTTTCAGCTACTATGGCGTTGGAGGTTTACATATCGTAGAAAGTATGATGTGAGGACCACAGTACATCGAAGAGTCGTTCCAGAATTGAAAAAGAGATTTCCAGATGGATCTGGCATTTTTCAGCAAGATCTGGCTCCATGCCACACATCGAAATTTGTGAAGAATTTTATGACTACAACGCAAATAAAGGTGCTAGACTGGCCTGGAAACTCTCCGGACTTAAATCCTATTGAAAATATTTGGGGAATTTGTAAAGAAAGACTTCGGGGAAAAGACTGTACTACGAAAGTAAGCTAATCGAGTCCATAATTGAGGTGTGGTACCGCGATCCAAAAATTAGTAGAGATTGCAGTGAACTCGTGGACTCGATGCCAAAGCGGATTAATGACCTTCTGAAAAATAAAGGCGGTCATATCATGTATTAATTTGTGAGTAATTTTTGGATTCTCAGAAATAAAACGCATAAAATTGAAAAAATAGTTATTTTCCGTCTTGTTTCATTAATTTTCACAAGGGTGTATATACACACACATATCTATATCTATCTATTAGCGTATTTATTTTGTTGGCTCTCTTCTTATCCGTGTATGTACTTGTCTGTCGTATTTCCTTTCCATCCATGCGTGTATGCGTGTAGCATGTTTGATCTATACATTTATTGCGTAAGGCGTAAGACTCGTAATCCGAGGGTCGCGGGTTCGCGCCCGCATCGCGCTAAACATGCTCGCCCTCCCAGCCGTGGGGGTGTATAATCTGACGGTCAATCCCACTATTCGTTGGTAAAAGAGTAGCCCAAGAGTTGGCGGTGGGTGGTGATGACTAGCTGCCTTCCCTCTAGTCTTACACTGCTAAATTAGGGACGGCTAGCACAGATAGCCCTCGAGTAGCTTTGTGCAAAATTCCCAAACAAACAAACAAACAAACAAACTATACATTTATTCACGTGCTTGTGTTTACACAACTTTCCCTCTTTTTACAAGAATGTTTTGTGATTTTAAGTTTCAGACCATGTATTGTTTAATTTAGTTGCCTGACTAATAACAGTTCTCCAGAAGAGCATTTCTAATTTTCAGTTGTGTACAAACTTTCACATACAACATTATTATAATTCAGTAATTAAATTACGAAGAAAAACTACAATGAAAAGGTACATTATAAAACTATTTTAATTAAACAAAATATATTAACGCAAATATTAGAACATCAAGGCCTCCTCTTATTATTACCGACAAATGTTCTCATCCTGCTTTTATTTTATTTTTCGCATTTAACACCTTCTCGATTATTTTGGCCAAACACATTCAATCAACGTAGACTGTAATTAGGTGACTGGCTTTCTTTCTTTACTTTTGTAGATTATTAAATTTCGAGGGCGTGCTATGCAACTTTAGAATGAAGGAAAATAGGTTTAACATCGTGGGAATAGAATGCCCTAACTAATTACTGTTTTAATTTTTTCTTTTACCAGAACTGTACAGGCATAAAACACTAGATTGTTTTCTTAGCATTAACGGTGGCTTATATTTTGTGCTATCAAATAGTGTCTATACATAAATACTTTGGTTGAACAACAACAAAATCAGATGCTAATGTAATTGATTTTAATATTAACGTTATCCATTTTATAATTTATTTTTGTTATCGTAAATCATGGCAGTTAATTTTTCTTTTAATCTTGAAACTCCTCTTTGCGGTTCAGCGTTAAGCTTGATATTTCGTAACGCTAACATTTAGGGTTTGGTCTTAACAACAAACCATTTTGAAAAATCACACTATTTGAGTGAAGTAATATTTCTATTTTTTCATACCAAAGAATTTTAACGTAATCATTTACTATATATATATATATATCTAGGGGCGTTAAGGCGTTTGACTCGTAATGTGATGGTCGCGGGTACAAATCGCTGTCGCACTAAAGATGCTTGTCCTTTCAGCCGTAGGGACGTTATAACGTGACAGTCAATCCCACTATTCGTTGGTAAAATAATAGCCCAAGAGTTGGTGGTGGGTGGTGACGACTAGCTGCCTTCCCTCTTGTCTTACATTGCTAAATTAGGGACGGCTAGCACAAACAGCCATCTTGTAACTTTGCGCGAAATTCAAAGAAACAATATATACGTAGGGATCAAAGAAACAATATATACGTAGGGATACCTTTTTTGTAAGGTGGTGCTATAAATAATGAGCCAACTAAATCTATTAGTTTAAAGTAATCATAAATAGCAAAATGATTATAACTCAACGTTTCTACTAACAAGTGGCTGTTTAGAAGGCTTAACTGCTCTAAAGACAATTGTATTGCTCTATGAGAAATACGTAGAAAAAGTTAAATAAATCCTTAAATAATTAAAGTATCCTTTTCAATACCATGTGTTCCTTTTATAAAAGTTATTGTTTATATTATATTAATTTCATGTGACACAGCTTCAACGAGCTTCGGCTAAATAAAGAATAAAATTAAATATTCTAAAAAACCAACTTTCCGAATTATAGATGGCGATTGTTTAATTTTATGCGAGGTTCACGAGATCGATCTTAATTAGCCGTTTCTAATTATGAATTAGAGAGAAAGTAGCTTGTAAAAATTACATACATCCATCTCTTATCTGACTGAAATGTAAAGCTTGACTTTCACCTTTATAACGTGTTCATCATCTCAAATGCAGCAATGGACCGTGATTCTCGTCAGCCATTATGTTATCTAAAAATAAACCCGATACTGGGATAATGTTTTTATATAAACGTGTCAAAAAAATAGCAAGGCAATTGCGTTTTTTTTTCTGTAGTATCTCTACTATATGAAATTAACTTTACTAATAGTATTTAGCTATTAAAACTAATACAAAATGTGTTTCTTCTTTAAGAAAATTGATACAGTTACAACGCCATCTGCTGCAATTTGTGTAAAATAAAAGCTTTTAAAAAAGGGCGGAAAAAAGAGCACGTTTTGAACTTGGGTTTAATAACTACGTTCTAGCCAGCATAAGAAAGTTCATAAGACAGTTATGAACTCCATATTCATACATTTATTATTATGTTATTTCAACTTCTTCGAAACGTCCCGCCCTTGATCAGTTTACTATGAAATACGCTTGACAAGATATCACATCCACTCCACCCCGACCTCGCCCTGCGGTGAGATATAACACCTAACTACTAATACATTCAACTAGACAGGGGCGCAAACTTCTGAGCGTCATTACACAGCCCTGCATTAACTAGAGGTGCCTTGAATGTGTAATATAAATTTCGGAGTTCCTCTATGCTCGTGAAGTATTTCATGTGTACACATTTAACCTTGCAAGTATTTCGTGTTAACCAATAACTTAGTTTAGTGACCAGTTTCTTCACACAAACAGCTTTCAGCGGAAAGAAGGAGTTTCAGGACCAAGTCGTAAAATGTGTTTACAACTGTATTGAAAACAAATACATAATATTTTCAAAAGTTCAACCCATATTCACTTCACAAATACTTTTTGCATACGATCTTTAAAATGCAAAAAAAAAAAAATTAAATAGGGTTAGAAAGCCTACTCCCCCTGTGTGTCAGCGATAGGTTTATGCACTTAAAACGTTAAAATCCGAGGTTCGATTATCCGCGGTGGACGTAGTTTTGTGTTAAGGCAAACAACAAAGCACAAACAAAAATTTCCGATAAGAGATCAGATGATGTTCGCAGAGGCGTAACGGGGTGATTGGGGCTAGGGGACGACCACCCGTATTTCAAAAGGACTGAAAGATCGACTATATTTTGTAATAAACTCCTGATTCTCTCAGGTTCTGAATACTTTGTTTCAGAAATTTAACTAGATTTAGGTAAATCGTATAATTTCTTTGTGTAGAAGGAAAAGTCCACATTTTTGGGAGAAAAGATCCCTACCCTACTTTGTACTGCTGACTGTACCCCTGTCAAATGTTACAGGTCAGAATTTGTCAACCCATAGGTCACAAACCAATACTAGGTAGTAAAAATGTACGAAGGGGCTGCAACAGACTTTGGAAATAGGTGATAGTTAGTTAGTAGGTCGCGTTTTGTCACTAGTATTTACAAATGGGTCCTGGGCCAAGAGATTGAGAACCATTTATCCCTATATTGAATGTTCAGCTTTCGATTTGTTAAAATGTTTAACACTCAGATTAACGACATGTTAAAGCGTCCAATCCTCATGTTACCCACAAGTTAAATATGTTTTACCCCTCGAATTACCGACAGATTAAAACGTTTAACTTTCCGACGACTAAAATGTTAACAATTTTTAGCCTTCGGATTAACGGCATGTTTTTCCTATCGTTCTATAGATGGAGTCCATTTTATCATATATACATCATATATACTTATCATTTCATATATACTTATCATGTCATATATACTTATCATGTCATATATATCGTGTTGATTAATTTTCTAATTTTGCTCTTTTAAACGATAACGTAAAGAAATAGCACGAACAAAACAACAAAACTTGGGTCAAATCGCTTTTTCGAAGTAAAAGACAGAAACATGATAAGTAATAAGTGATGTTAGTTCGAATATTAATGTTGTTTTTGTTTGTATTTTATTAAACTGTGAAAATAACAAACCAAAGGGTCCACGAGCACTTTAGATTCTAACAGCTAATTTCTGTTCAGTGAGGGTTACTCATAAATGGATATGAGAAGGTCATTGACAGAAAAGGATAATTTAACCATTGTTAACGGTTTAACTCTAATGGAAACGTTTGTTTGAGGCTTCTTTGTTTAATTCGTGACTGTAAAAACTCCTGCTGTCAAATATTGTTTCGTAAATCATTGATAAGTTGCAAAAAGATGGAACAGTGTTAAGGAGACTTTATTAAAAGGAATAATGGGGCAAGGATGGCTTTGAACATGTACTTACAACGAAGCTAGTGTGTTATCTGCTCTTTTTCATAATTCTAAACTACTAACTAAAGGGAAAGCAGCCAACCACTCTATCATCCATCATATATACTATAATATACCCACATGCCACAAGTTAAACTACGGGGAATATTTGTGGGTATCGCAAGGATTCGAACCCGGATTATCAGCTCCGAAGTACAGAGCTTTATCCCAGAATTAACCGCTTAACTGAATAGTTGGCGTGTTAGACTCCCCGACTGAAAATCCGAAGTTTAAAAGTGATTCTACTGGCAACATTATATATTTTCCACATGACTACATTATAAAACTGACTGCCAATCCTGCTACACGCATTTTAGTAGTTCTGAATTAGGGACGACTATACCTGAATCCCAGAGGTTTCAGTTTGGGTAAAAATTACAAACTAAATAATTTTCTTATATTAAGACTTAAATGAAATTTGAAAATGTTTCTTAAATTTCAGTGAACACACGATTTACATCTACGTATTTGGACTTAGAAAATAGTTACCATTGACAACAGCTTTTGAAAAAAAATTGTTAGTGTTTTACAGTTTGAACTACAAAAAACTATTGTTAAATGAGCAACAAAACCGATCTATATAAGGCAATAATTTACAGTACTTGAAGTACTTTGGTCACCAAGTAGGGTAATGAAGAAAGAAAAAAATCAAATTGGTCACGTGATCAAACGTAGCCACTAATAAACTCGAGCACGTTTAAAATGCACAATAGTCATTAAATTCATAAAGGCTATAGCCAGACTAGGGTTGGACTGAACTATCCCACCTACAAAGTAAATAAAGGTGGAATACTCGAACTTATTTCTTCCTTCTTGTCATGTCTTTCACAAAACACTGACTTTTAAAGTTTTAAACTTGTATTACTTCCTTTGTTTACCCAGCAGACAAGAGAAACAGAGGACTAAAACGGACGATAGAATAACAGTCTTTAAATTTAAACTGTGTAACTGTTGTCTCTTCAAGGGTTTTATCGATTTTACCATTTCTTTGTGTCTAGTCAACAAGAAACAAATAAACACAAAATGCCATCATAATAATTCACTAGTTTTAATTAGACACAAAATGTCATAACAATCAGCCTTTCTTTTCATAAGTTGCATAAAAAACAAATATCTTGACCAAAACAAATGACCCTACCTGACTTGATGTAGATAAAATTAGTGAAAGCATTGTCCCACTGGCTCCAAGATCTCAATTTATAACGAGTTTAAGGTTGGGCGCGACCTTGTGTACCAGGATTGTTAAACCGAAAATGGAAAGTTCTTGGCTCGTTGCTATACAAAAGCGCTTTTGGGTCGTAGGTACATATAAGAGTTTTTGTGATAAGTCATATGTATTTTAATAGTTCTTTTATTATTATTTCTCGTAAAACATTTATTAATTTGTTATTCAACTGGATTAATTAATTAAAATTGTTCAAGTAAAAAAAACACGAAATATTTATAAAAAAATTATTTGTGCCAAGCACCAAACTTTGTAGTAATATTTCAAACGAAGTAATGTCACTTTATATATACATATACATTAAACTGACAGTGAAAATATAGATTACCACTACTGGTTAACATAAAACTCTGTTTAAAGTATATGTACATTAATTTAAAATAAAATATTCTGAATGTTTAAAATTGAAGTTATTTTTTGTTATGGAAAATGTTAAGGTATACATAAAGTCTTATACGTATACATACTTGTTCGTTGTCAGGCAGTGCCCTATTATATTTTTAGCCCGACTTCGCCAGGTGGTTAAGGCACTTGACTTGTAATCCGAGGGTCACGGGTTCGAATCCCTGTCACACCAAACATGCTTGCCCTTTCAGTTGTGAGGGCGTTATAATGTTATGGTCAATCCCATTATTCTTT
This sequence comes from Tachypleus tridentatus, assembly GCF_004210375.1. Taxonomy (NCBI): domain Eukaryota; kingdom Metazoa; phylum Arthropoda; class Merostomata; order Xiphosura; family Limulidae; genus Tachypleus; species Tachypleus tridentatus. The sequence continues at coordinate 138,466,167 of NC_134836.1, read as the reverse complement.
GATAAAAGAGTAGCCCAAGAGTTGGCGGTGGGCGGTGATAACTAGCTGCCTTCCTTCTAGCCTTACACTGCTAAATTAGGGAAGGCTAGCGTAGATAGCCCTCTTGTAGCTTTGCGCGAAATTCAAAACCAAACTATTATATTTTTAACACTGCATTTTTATGCCATTTTATTATAATTAACTTTGCTTTTGCAAGCGCGTAAATATTGTGTATCATAGCGTTTATTTCAAATATTTATCAAATTTTTATTAACATCTTTCAATGAAAAGGTAGAAGGTCAAACTAAAATTTACTGAAATGTCCCGTATTTTAACATCTTAACACATTTATTTAATTGAAGGTATAAGTTATAACGTTAATTAGTACATCGTTAATAAATGTTGCGTACGGTTTGAAATTTGCACTTCGAGAATTGATGGTAACTATATTTTTTGTGATATAATTTTTTTGGTTTAAACGTAGCATTTAACCTCTTTAAATTTATTGCTCTGAATCCTTTAAAACTAAAAAACAGAGAGTCATCTTAAAGAACCAGTTACAATAACAGATGTTAACTACATTTTTTATAACGAATATTATTCTGTATTTAATGTCAGATACTGAGAACATGAAGATGTTTAAAAATAGCACATTTGCTGTTTCTCTCCGATCGTTTATATCAGAACTGTGTGAACTTTTAAATACGATAGCGCCCTCTAGCAAAGACAAATTAAATTATAACACTCTTTGTGAAACGAAAAAAATATTATTCTGTAAATGAAACCTTTTGAACAACGTGAAGTCATTTTATAACAATCGAATAAATATATATGTATGTATCTAAATAATATATGTGTGCAAATACATGATGAACACGGGTATAGGAAGTAATTTGTAGACATTCAAGACGGAAGGTAAAAAAACTTAATGAAATGGACATTAGGATATAATGCGAGAATTATTTGTAACTTATTTTGTATGCTCAAAACACTACAGTAAGAAAAATAAGATAGCGAAACTATGCATCATCTTCATAAGATTTTATCAAGTGAATGTTTAATACTTTAAAAGAAGTTTGAATATGATTTTTAACATATAAGGATTTTGCAACACAAACATCTAACATTTGTCACATATCTGGATAATAAGGTTGATGTATTCTTAGGCTAATGTTTTTTTTACTTGTGTCTCACAGACTTTTGATGGGTCAAAAGTAAATGTTCGTGCCTATGATACTAAGATCCACGGTTCGATTCCCCAGATCCGGCAAAGCCTGGTGATTAGGGTGCTTGCTTGCAATCTGATCGTCGCGGGTTCGAATCCCCATTCTACTAAACATGCTCACCCTTTTAGTCGTGGTGATATTATTACGGTCAATTCATATATTCGTTGGTAAAAGAGTGGCCCATAGGTTGGGGGGTGGGTGGTAACTTCCATTGACCCATTTCCATTTAGCAGATAGCCCACGTGTAGCTTTGCGAGAATTCAAAAACAAACAAATCGATTTTCCTGAGGTTGTCAGGGCACATACAGTCGATTGTATAACTTTGTGCTGAAAAACAATAACCATAAATATAATGTACCTTACGCTAAAGTTTCTCTTCCAGGTGTTTAAGGACCAATTGGTCCTCCGCTGGTACAGCTGTAAGTCTACGGATTTACAACGCTAAAATCAGACAATCGATTTCCCTCGGTGGACTCAGCAGGTAACCCGATGTGACTTTCCTACAAGAAAATACACACACATACAAGTGTGATGTAGTCTTACTCTAAGTTTTCCACACATAAGTGTGATATAGCCTTATACTAATGTGTTTTTTTTCAAGTGTTTCAAAAAATAGTTATGATATAGTTTTATGCTAACTTTTTCCCAAAGGTTTCATAAATACGTATGATGCATCCTTAAGTTATCATTATTTACTAAATGTTTTATAAACAAATATTATATAGTCTTATTCAAATGTTCTTTTTTCCAAGCGTTTCTCGAACAAGTATGGTGTAGCCTTGTGTTAGTGTATTTTCCAGCTTGTTTAATAAACAAGTGTATGATGTAGCCTTACATTAATGTTTCTCTTTTCGTGAATGTAACCATTATGATTAGCCTCTAACTAATACTTTCTCGTGTACAAAAGATACCATAGATGTAATGAAAAGCTAGAACGACAAGTTAAACTCGTTATAAACAAACGTTCTTACTTGATAGAAACATTAGCTACAAGTATATATTTTAGCGTTAGGAAAATTTCAGTGAATCATAGTTCTGGGATTCGAAATTATCTACTCGCAAACAAAACAGAAAGAATTATAATAAGCACAAATACTTTTGGTCGTTGTTACGTACAAAACTACACTGGGCTATCAGTGCTCTGTCCACCACTGATATCGAAACCTGATTTTTAGTGTTAAAAGCACTTGGACATAAAAATAATAAAGATTACCAAAACATACAAATAATAGTTATTTTCATGTAACGCATGTTAAACAGTCGCAGATTATAACTGCACCTGAAAATATCCAGGAAAAGCAAAATATATAGTAATGAGCTTGTGTCAAATAATAATTTTAGTTTTGAAATTTCTAAATGTCGTCATTTCACCAACATTGACAAGGTGTTCCCTCTGCTCCCTCAAAATAAATACTTCTTTCTTAGGCTTAACCACCTAGTAGTATAGGCGACAAGAAGTCACTATATTATGAAAACAAGCTTTTCCTTAACAAAAATTATGTTTATCCTTCATTCGTTAAAATTTAAATTTTATGACGAGTAGGCAATGATAATAAGTGACTAGCAGTCAGAACGCCCCCTAGTGACACAGCGGTATGTTTACGGACATACAACATTACAAACGGGATTTGAGTACACATGGTGGGCAGAGCACAGATAACCCATTGTGTACCTTTGTGCTACGGCACATGAAATTCTTTTAGATTCGGTTTTGTTTTGAATTTTGTACAAAGCTGCAGGAGACACGGGAGCTATCTGCGCCAGCCATTCATAATTTAGCAGTGAACGACTAGAACCAAGTCAGCTAGTCATCACCACAAACTTACATTTATTGTGCTACCCTTAGTTTATAACGCCCTCACGGCTGAAATGACGAGCATGTTTGGTGGGACGGAAAAATCGAGCTCGGGATCCTCAGATTAATCTATGAAACTCTCCCTCTTTTATTAGCTATATTTTAGTGCGCCAGCAATAGCAAGAGTGGGGCGCACATATGCTCTATTCAGTTCTATTATTCATTAGAAATTAATCTATGAGACCTTGAGCGTCGTGAAATGCATCAATCGAAAGTGATTAACCTCCTGGGACAATAACTGTAATTATATCTCAAAATGATCAAAAGATGACGAAGCTACTAGCTAAATGTTTTTACCTGAAAAAAACAACCAAAAACCTCAAAGCCATTCTTCGCTGCAGCTGAAAATAAATGCTTGATCTCTGTTACTTACAATAAGTTATCTCGGATATTAATGTATTACAATTTCAAATAACCGGAAATTTGAATTTAGAAGAAAACTGAATATTAATGTTATTGAATTTATGATATTTACTAACAAGGTTGATACACACAATTTTTTATTTTTAACACAAATATATTTTACTATGCGAACAACAATACAGTGTATAACAATAGATGTTACAAATAATGATTTATGTACAACAGTTTTACAAACTTACAGACAATACTGAGTCTTATATCCGGTCTAGAACTGAATATTTTATCGGCAATCCAGGTCCACGACGAGCAGATTAATTCTGACATTATTACACATCTCGCTAAAGTTATCTAGCTGGTTGGTCTCACACCGCTTACTTTTTATCATTGGGGGATATTTAATGTTCTCGAATAAATACTAACGTACGAAGTTAATTTACTGGTTTGTGATGTTCAAAATCTATAAACGTTCCTGGTTCAACTCTATCGTTTTCCGATTAATAAGCGTTAATTACAATTATAGATTCCAAGGCCCATAGCACACTGACTAACCAATAATATTCCTACTGTCTCTTGGCACATTGGTTTATATAGTTTAAGACGAGTTTCTAGAATGTTCGAACACGCTAGCGTTTTCGTAAAACAAATCTTGTTGATAATTGCTCTCAATAATCTTTTACAAATTTAGAAAACAGGTGGGACTTGTGCAATAAGTATCCAATATATGTCACATGAAATAACAATACTGTACTGAAACAAACACACATATTAAACTAAACTTATAACGGTAATTCTGTTACATCTCTAAATCGGTAAAAATATTTTTTTAATTTATTTAAGACCTATTTCTAAGTTTTAATTCAAGTTGTAAAACTAGGTAGCACTGCCTAAAATTATAATATTGTGTACTGTTTTGGGATACAAAAAAAAAATGAGTAAGGAAGAAGCTAATATACTTACAAATAATTTCAAAGATGTTTTTAGAACAACCTAACGCAATAAAAAGGCAAACATTTTGAGCGTTATATTATCTTATTTGTTAAACTTTAAAAGCTTAGTTTGGTTAACTTAGTGTGAAGTGTGATAAGGTATTTGCTTTGTTTTAATTAGACTAGAGTTAAATTAGATTAAAAGTGATATTTTAATGCAAAGATAAATAACAGCTAAATCACAATTACTTCATTTACTACATTTAAAAAGAAGGTAGACCAAACACTGTGAATAATTATGATAAAAATCACGCCCTTCATATATTGTAAGTTACATCTAACACTTGTCGCATAGGCCTTGAGACTGAACAAACGATATACAAACGATATGTATATTTGACAAGCTTTCTATTTTAATAACCTTATTACTAGATTGTTGATGAATGCAGCGAATCTATATTTTTACACTTCATTTTTAAAGGGTAAAAAACGTTTGAGAGAGTAACCGAGTAAAATATACTTTTAAACTTCTGCAGAGGATTCTTTGAATTGCCCCTAGACATTTTTTAAAATGTAAAATTAAACATGGCTTTTCCTACATTTTGACACACATTTATTTCTTTATTATTTATATCCTAAAATTGCATATAAAAATATTTCTCAAGTATATAACGCCAACTGTATTAATGGTATTTAAGATAATGCGTTACTAATGTCTGAAAATCACTTGTGTGTGTTTAGTATAATTTAATTGTTTTAGTAAGGAGGGAAGTCTTATATGTATAGTATCGACTCTCTGTGTATAAGTTGATAGAATGGTATTTAGCAGAAAAATTCAAAACCAAAACGAAATTAGTTTTATAACGCAAACACTAATTCTGTGAATTCACATCAAAAGTTTGTGTTAAGATACAGTTGTAAGAAAGAAAATAGTTGATTTTTTTACCACTTCCGTAAAATAAAAAAAACACACACTCACACAAAAACAACAGAGGAACGGTAACGACCACTTTCGTGCTTGGGTTTCTCCCCCAGTGTGATCAAGAAACACTAGGTGTGGTATTTACACAGGAAACAAAGAAGCACAATTATTTACCAACCAATTAAGACTGTATTCCTTTTTAAATATGATTCTGTTATAGAGTGGAAAATCTCAGTACAATTACACTTTTGTTAATATATATGAGGAATGCAAGTTTCCAAAAATCATGTGTTAACATACAGTTTGATTTCAGATCACAGTTTATTAAGTGAATTGTATAAATTTATCTGTTTGAGAAGCCTGGCGTGCTCAAGTGCAAATATACAAAAACATTCTTACATACAGTTCATTAAATCGAAATATTTTCATGAAGTACATATCATAAAATGTTTTACTTGGGAGTATTTAATGTTAGATAGGGTTGATCAGAATATGCGAAATTTACATAAATTTTCTGAGCTATATTTTCATTGTTTCAATTTAGATTTGAGCTAAAGTTCACGTATGGTTATAGTAGGCCTAAAATACCCAGGCTGTTATAAATGCATCACGAAAACCTAGTATTTCGATAACTGGTTTTGGTTTGTTTGAATTAAGCACAAAGCTACACAATAGTCTATAGGTGCTCTGCCCACCACGGGTATCGAAACCCGGTTTTTAGCGCTGTGAGTCTACAGACATACCGCTATACCACTGGAGAACAGTAATTTCATTGAATATCTAGAAGTGAGACATCAGATATAAATACAAGTAGAAAGCTGTCAATGAGACAGTCAGATTAATTCGGAGGAGTATTTGGATCAACGTTAATTTTCGGGTATACACTGTTACCTGATAGATCAGCCACAAATTTGTACAAGTAAGATTATTTTTAAGTTAAAGTAGTATTATTTGGGAGATATTTCTATTTAAAGAACACTTGTAGAACTTAGACCTACAAGTTACAACAGTTATGAATGAAGGAAACTTGTAGAAACTTAAAAAATAATAATATTTCATCGTTACTTGGACCGTACTTGGAATTATTTTCATCAAATAATTTAAAATAACTTATCCAATGAAAAATCAACATTACAACGATGTTTTGTCAGGCCTAAAGATCAACACTGAGTTGCAAATGGTCAACTCTCTTCGTAATGTTCTTCTAAATCACACCCACGGGAAACTTGAAACAAAACCTCCTTGTAAACTAATTTTATTTCATTTTACTTAACATTTTCCAATTTCCATAAAAAAGTCAACTGTTACTGAATGGGTCATAAAGGTTAATCGTTTTTGTAGTTTGAAAGAAGCTGAATTTAAAGGACTTCTTGGTTTACAACATACACTTGAAATGAATGGTTATCCAAACACTCATTTTAAACAGCTTTCTAAAAGTTACTGGAAACTTCGCCCCCCTCCCAAAAGAATCCAACAAAACAAACTGCAATGATGGCTCACCTACTTCTCTCGGACTGTCCATTTCATCAGTGACAGACTTAATCAAACGCATATGCAAGAAAGGTGGGTGAATAAACATGAAAACACACCAAACATGCTCGCCCTTTCAGCCGTGGGTTCGTTATAATGTGACGGTCAATCCTACTGTTCGCTGGTAAAAGAGTAGCCCAAGAGTTGGCGGTGGGTGGTGATGACTAGCTACCTTCCCTCTAGCTTTACACTGCTAAATTAGGGACGGCTAGCGCAGATAGCCCAAGTGTAGCTTTGCGCGAAATTCAAAAACAAACAAACAAACACCTGAATAGTTTAATAGTTTATAATCTCAAAAATAATTTATGCTTAATATATCACGAATCCTAAATAATTTGGCACAAAGTTATCCGAATAGCATTCTTGAAGCATTCTACAAACCGTCATTATGAAAAGAAGTGAAAGTTTAACGTCATTTTCTCTCAAGCGGGAATTGTAAAAGTTTAGGCATACACTGTTGTTTGTTAACCATGGTGTAAACATGAATGTCATTTTATTTTGCATTCGCATAGTGCCGTCTAGTGCCAACTTAAAGAATGCTAGGCGTGATTTAATAATTGTTTTTGTTTTGTTTTTTGAATTTCGCGCAAAACTAACCGTCCCTAATTTAGCTGTGTAAGACTAGAGGGAAGGCAGCTAGTCATCAACACCCACCGCCGACTGTAGGGCTACGTTTTTTACCAACGAATAGCAGGATTGACCGTCACCTTATAATGCTTCCACGGCTGGGAGGGCGAGCGTGTTTGGTGTGACGATTCGAACTCGCGACCATCGGATTACGAGTGCCTTAACCACCGGGCCTTTAAAATGGGTAAAAAAGTGTTTATATAACAGATCTTTCGAGAAAAAAAGGGAAGCTAATGCCGGTGTTTATGAAATATAAAGATTACATCTGGAATTCCTTTATTTATTCGCCCCCCGCTAGTACGGAGGTATGTTTACGGATTTATAACGCAAAAATCAGGGGTTCGATTCTCCTCGACGGGCTCGGCAGATAGCTCAATGTGGCTTTGCTATAAGAAAACACGCACACTTTATTTATTGTTTCCGTGTGTATTTTACACTAGCTCGTTTTTGTGACTTGCTAATTCACTAACGACATCACTAATTTAGATAAATTTGCTAGAACACTTAAAAAGAATTGAGGTAAATAAATAAAAGTACATATAACAACACATTCACCATTACCAGTGAGTATGTAGCTGTAAACAATAAAACCCTAATATTATAAAGAGATTTGTTAGTGTTTGTAAGTGTAAACAACAAGACACTAATATTACAAAATGGCTCGCCAGTGTTTAGTGCCTTGCAAAGTATTTGCTTCCCTGCAAAAGTTTTCACATTTTGTTGTCATCTGAGCTTGCACTCATGAAACTTTCAAATGAGGCTTCATGTTTATAACCTACACAATCTAATCCCAGCTGAAAAAACAAACAAGCAAAAAAACATGTGGATATTATATAAGTAAGTTAGATTTTCAAAAATAGAATATTCTCAATTATATAAGTATTCAACCTCCTTAATACAGTAATCCTAAATTAGTTCAGATGAAAATTATTAGTCTGAAAGGTCACAATATTAGTGTAATTGTCTACGTCTGTATGTAATCTAAATGGTTTAGCTTGAATTCAGAGTAAATAAATTTATTCAAACCGCAATTCGCAGAGTGATACGAAAAATTAACCAAGAAGCTTTCCAAATAAGTTTCGGATAAAAGTGGTAGAGAAGTATAGATCAGGAGAAAGTTACAAGAAAATTTCAAAGTTCTTAATTATTCCTTTTAGTTCATGATTAAGAAGCGGAATGAGCTTCATACGACCTAGTCACTACCCAGATCAGGTCAGCCTTCCAAACAAAACATCCGGGTAAGTAGGAAACTGGACAGTGATGCAACTGTGAAGCCAACAGTGACTTTAAAACTTTGCAAATTTCCATGTCTAAAATAGAAACCAGTGGTAATACCTTGACAATGTATAGGTTTCTACACAAAACTGTTCTGTATGGGAGAGTGGAAAGAAAGAAGCCATTTCAGAAAAAGAATCATCTTAACGCTCTTATGGAATTTGTGACAAACCTTGTAAATGATACTGCAGATATGTGGCAGAAAGTTTTGTGGTCAGATGAGACAAAAATTGATCTTTTTTGGTTTAAATTCAAAGTGTTACGTCTGGCCCAATCCCAACACAGCGCATCATTCCGTCATCACCATCCCAACTATCAAGCATGGCGGTGGAAGCATCGTGTTATGAGTATATTTTCATCAGCAGGAATTGGGACGCTTGTCAGGATTGAAAAGATGGATAGTTCAAAGTACAAACGAATCCCAGACGAAAACCTGATTAAGTCATCCAAAAATCTAAGTTGAGTCGAAAATTCAGCAAAACAATGATCCGAAACACAAGGTCAAAGTCACACCGGGGTGGTTTCAAAAGAAGTAAGTGAATGCTCGGGAGTGGCCCAGTCAAAGTCCTGACTTGAATCCACCAGAAACTTTATTGTAAGACTCGAAGAATGCAGTTCATCAACAACCCCATCAAATTTGTCAGAATTGCCAAGAAGAATGGCCAAAAACTACATCATTCCATTGTGCAAAGCTGGTGAAAACTTTTCCATAAAGACTCACAACACTAACAGCTGCAAAAAGTGCTTGAACCAACTACTGACTTAGGGAACTGAATACTTCTGCAGTTGGCAACTTCCAGTTTATTCAGTGTGTTCTTTATGTTGACATTAAATTTCTTTCACAGATAACTATATTAATAAAAACAAGTTCATTAAAAAAGTGTTTACATTATTTGTATTTAATCAAAATGTGACGTTATTTGCAGGAGTGAATACTTTTGCAAAGCACTGTATGTAGCTTTAAATAACTAGTTAGAATATATACAGCTGTAACATAAACCTGATATTATAAAGAGGCTGGTCAGTATGGGTGGCGACAAACAACGAAACTGTAATATTACGAAGTAGTTCATCACTGTACCTATCTGTAAAAAACGAAATCCGAACATTATATTTGACTGGCCAATGTTTGTTTCACAATTTTTATTTCTTAACAATTACATTAACATATAAAGGGTTTGGTTGAATATCATAAAATGAAATTCGCCTAATTCAAGTAACATCACTTATTCATCATCTCAACATTTTCATACGTCTTAATTTGAAGATGGTTTGAGCAATATCTGTAACAGATGGCGACACATGCTACGTAAGTGTTTTACTGGTAACGATCTTGTGTCTCAATACGGCTGCTGTGGGTATCAAAACTGTTGTATCTCAATACGGCTGCTGTGGGTATCAAAACTGTTGTATCTCATTACGGCTGCTGTGGGTATCAAAACTGTTGTATCTCAATACGGCTGCTGTGGGTATCAAAACTGTTGTATCTCATTACGGCTGCTGTGGGTATCAAAACTGTTGTATCTCAATACGGCTGCTGTGGGTATCAAAACTGTTGTATCTCAATACGGCTGCTGTGGGTATCAAAACTGTTGTATCTCATTACGGCTGCTGTGGGTATCAAAACTGTTGTGTCTCATTACGGCTGCTGTGGGTATCAAAACTGTTGTGTCTCAATACGGCTGCTGTGGGTATCAAAACTGTTGTATCTCAATACGGCTGCTGTGGGTATCAAAACTGTTGTATCTCATTACGGCTGCTGTGGGTATCAAACTGTTGTATCTCAATACGGCTGCTGTGGGTATCAAAACTGTTGTATCTCATTACGGCTGCTGTGGGTATCAAAACTGTTGTATCTCAATACGGCTGCTGTGGGTATCAAAACTGTTGTATCTCAATACGGCTGCTGTGGGTATCAAACTGTTGTATCTCATTACGGCTGCTGTGGGTATCAAAACTGTTGTGTCTCATTACGGCTGCTGTGGGTATCAAAACTGTTGTATCTCAATACGGCTGCTGTGGGTATCAAAACTGTTGTATCTCAATTACGGCTGCTGTGGGTATCAAAACTGTTGTGTCTCATTACGGCTGCTGTGGGTATCAAAACTGTTGTGTCTCAATACGGCTGCTGTGGGTATCAGAACTGTTGTATCTCATTACGGCTGCTGTGGGTATCAAACTGTTGTGTCTCAATACGGCTGCTGTGGGTATCAAAACTGTTGTGTCTCAATACGGCTGCTGTGGGTATCAAACTGTTGTGTCTCAATACGGCTGCTGTGGGTATCAAAACTGTTGTATCTCAATACGGCTGCTGTGGGTATCAAAACTGTTGTATCTCATTACGGCTGCTGTGGGTATCAAAACTGTTGTGTCTCAATACGGCTGCTGTGGGTATCAAACTGTTGTGTCTCAATACGGCTGCTGTGGGTATCAAAACTGTTGTGTCTCAATACGGCTGCTGTGGGTATCAAAACTGTTGTGTCTCAATACGGCTGCTGTGGGTATCAAAACTGTTGTATCTCATTACGGCTGCTGTGGGTATCAAAACTGTTGTGTCTCATTACGGCTGCTGTGGGTATCAAACTGTTGTGTCTCATTACGGCTGCTGTGGGTATCAAACTGTTGTGTCTCATTACGGCTGCTGTGGGTATCAAACTGTTGTGTCTCAATACGGCTGCTGTGGGTATCAAACTGTTGTATCTCAATACGGCTGCTGTGGGTATCAAAACTGTTGTGTCTCATTACGGCTGCTGTGGGTATCAAACTGTTGTGTCTCAATACGGCTGCTGTGGGTATCAAACTGTTGTGTCTCATTACGGCTGCTGTGGGTATCAAAACTGTTGTATCTCATTACGGCTGCTGTGGGTATCAAAACTGTTGTATCTCAATACGGGTGCTGTGGGTATCAAAACTGTTGTATCTCAATACGGCTGCTGTGGGTATCAAACTGTTGTGTCTCAATACGGCTGCTGTGGGTATCAAAACTGTTGTATCTCATTACGGCTGCTGTGGGTATCAAAACTGTTGTGTCTCAATACGGCTGCTGTGGGTATCAAACTGTTGTATCTCATTACGGCTGCTGTGGGTATCAGAACTGTTGTATCTCATTACGGCTGCTGTGGGTATCAAAACTGTTGTGTCTCAATACGGCTGCTGTGGGTATCAAACTGTTGTGTCTCAATACGGCTGCTGTGGGTATCAAAACTGTTGTGTCTCAATACGGCTGCTGTGGGTATCAAAACTGTTGTGTCTCAATACGGCTGCTGTGGGTATCAAAACTGTTGTATCTCATTACGGCTGCTGTGGGTATCAAACTGTTGTGTCTCAATACGGCTGCTGTGGGTATCAAAACTGTTGTGTCTCAATACGGCTGCTGTGGGTATCAAAACTGTTGTGTCTCAATACGGCTGCTGTGGGTATCAAAACTGTTGTGTCTCAATACGGCTGCTGGGGGTATCAAAACTGTTGTATCTCATTACGGCTGCTGTGGGTATCAAACTGTTGTGTCTCATTACGGCTGCTGTGGGTATCAAAACTGTTGTGTCTCATTACGGCTGCTGTGGGTATCAAAACTGTTGTGTCTCATTACGGCTGCTGTGGGTATCAAAACTGTTGTGTCTCAATACGGCTGCTGTGGGTATCAAAACTGTTGTATCTCAATACGGCTGCTGTGGGTATCAAACTGTTGTGTCTCATTACGGCTGCTGTGGGTATCAAAACTGTTGTGTCTCAATACGGCTGCTGTGGGTATCAAAACTGTTGTGTCTCATTACGGCTGCTGTGGGTATCAAACTGTTGTATCTCATTACGGCTGCTGTGGGTATCAAACTGTTGTATCTCAATACGGCTGCTGTGGGTATCAAAACTGTTGTATCTCAATACGGCTGCTGTGGGTATCAAAACTGTTGTGTCTCAATACGGCTGCTGTGGGTATCAAAACTGTTGTATCTCATTACGGCTGCTGTGGGTATCAAAACTGTTGTATCTCAATACGGCTGCTGTGGGTATCAAAACTGTTGTGTCTCAATACGGCTGCTGTGGGTATCAAAACTGTTGTATCTCATTACGGCTGCTGTGGGTATCAAAACTGTTGTGTCTCATTACGGCTGCTGTGGGTATCAAACTGTTGTGTCTCATTACGGCTGCTGTGGGTATCAAAACTGTTGTATCTCATTACGGCTGCTGTGGGTATCAAAACTGTTGTATCTCAATACGGCTGCTGTGGGTATCAAAACTGTTGTATCTCAATACGGCTGCTGTGGGTATCAAACTGTTGTGTCTCAATACGGCTGCTGTGGGTATCAAACTGTTGTATCTCATTACGGCTGCTGTGGGTATCAAAACTGTTGTATCTCAATACGGCTGCTGTGGGTATCAAAACTGTTGTGTCTCAATACGGCTGCTGTGGGTATCAAACTGTTGTATCTCATTACGGCTGCTGTGGGTATCAAACTGTTGTATCTCAATACGGCTGCTGTGGGTATCAAACTGTTGTGTCTCAATACGGCTGCTGTGGGTATCAAAACTGTTGTATCTCATTACGGCTGCTGTGGGTATCAAAACTGTTGTGTCTCATTACGGCTGCTGTGGGTATCAAACTGTTGTGTCTCATTACGGCTGCTGTGGGTATCAAAACTGTTGTGTCTCATTACGGCTGCTGTGGGTATCAAAACTGTTGTGTCTCAATACGGCTGCTGTGGGTATCAAAACTGTTGTATCTCAATACGGCTGCTGTGGGTATCAAAACTGTTGTGTCTCATTACGGCTGCTGTGGGTATCAAAACTGTTGTGTCTCAATACGGCTGCTGTGGGTATCAAAACTGTTGTGTCTCATTACGGCTGCTGTGGGTATCAAAACTGTTGTATCTCAATACGGCTGCTGTGGGTATCAAAACTGTTGTATCTCAATACGGCTGCTGTGGGTATCAAAACTGTTGTGTCTCAATACGGCTGCTGTGGGTATCAAACTGTTGTATCTCATTACGGCTGCTGTGGGTATCAAACTGTTGTATCTCAATACGGCTGCTGTGGGTATCAAACTGTTGTATCTCATTACGGCTGCTGGGTATCAAAACTGTTGTATCTCAATACGGCTGCTGTGGTATCAAAACTGTTGTGTCTCAATACGGCTGCTGTGGGTATCAAACTGTTGTGTCTCAATACGGCTGCTGTGGGTATCAAACTGTTGTATCTCATTACGGCTGCTGTGGGTATCAAAACTGTTGTGTCTCATTACGGCTGCTGTGGGTATCAAACCTGTTGTATCTCATTACGGCTGCTGTGGGTATCAAAACTGTTGTGTCTCATTACGGCTGCTGTGGGTATCAAAACTGTTGTATCTCAATACGGCTGCTGTGGGTATCAAACTGTTGTGTCTCATTACGGCTGCTGTGGGTATCAAAACTGTTGTGTCTCATTACGGCTGCTGTGGGTATCAAAACTGTTGTGTCTCATTACGGCTGCTGTGGGTATCAAAACTGTTGTGTCTCATTACGGCTGCTGTGGGTATCAAACTGTTGTGTCTCATTACGGCTGCTGTGGGTATCAAAACTGTTGTGTCTCATTACGGCTGCTGTGGGTATCAAACTGTTGTGTCTCATTACGGCTGCTGTGGGTATCAAAACTGTTACCAAAATAAAGTAGAAAACAATGTTTCGACCTTCTTAGGTCATCTCCAAGAGAGAGTTTGCAACTGACCGTTGCAGTTAGCTGTTAAGGTTGTTTATTAGTATTGGTATAAAGGTGTTCCTTTATGTTAGTTTAATTTTGGATTTAGTTGTTGTATAAGTAAGGATTCTTTGATTTGATTTGTTTCTTTACTTAGTATGTGGGAGGTTTCTATGGTTATGTTGTGTTTATTTGATCTGCAGTGTTCAAAAACGTGTAAAGGTGTTTTTTTTCTTTGAATTTAATTTTTATTTTTCTGCTTGTTTCTCCAATACAGAAGTTGTGACAATATAGAAGCTATTGCACTGTATGTTATAAATTATGCTGGTGTTGTGTCTGTCATTGCAGTTTTTACACAGTATGAACTTTAGTTTTGTACCTAATTTTAAAATAAATTTGGTGTTTACTGGAATGTTGTGTTTTGTTATAAGTTTTTTTCCAAATGCTGATTATTCTTTCACTGATGTCGAGAAGATATGGTATGCAGCACTATAACGTTTTGTAGTATACTGGGAGTTATTATTTGTTTGTTGTTGATCTACGTATGTGCGTATAATGTTTTCAATGGTTTTTGGAAGAAATTTGTTAATGTTGATGAAATGTTATTTTTTTTTTATTTCTTTGTTAATTTTGTGCGTTTGTATTTTCTTATAGCAAAGTCACATCGAGCTATATGCTAAGTCTACCGAGGGAATCGAACCCCTAATTTTGGCGTTGTAAACTGAAGACTTACAGCTGCATCAGCGGGGGATTCCAGTATGGGTGATTTTTTTGTGGATTTTCTGTTTTGAATTGTGTATCGGTTCTCGTGATATTGAAAAATTCTATTTGGTCAGTTTTTTCCTGTTCACAGGAGAACTTAATGTTGGGGTGTATAGAGTTACATGGTTGAAAAAAAACTAAGTGTATGTTCTGTAGATGTAAATCCAGCAATTGTATCGTTAACATATCCGTACCAGTATAGTAGTGGATGTAAGGCTGAATTGATCGTTTGAGATTCAATCTGTGACATATAAATGTTGGCTAGAGCTTGTGACACGGCATTCTCCATACTTATGCCGTTTATTTATAGGTAGTTTTGGTCATTGAACATAGGTAGTTTTGGTCATTGAACATAGGTAGTTTTGGTAGTAGTGAATTCTATAAGGGTTGCTAATTAGTTTCTGAGGGTGTGTATTAATGGGTTAGGGTCTTGAATATAAAGTTCTAAAGCTATTTTGCAGGCTTTAGTGATTGCGAAGAGGGAGATTACATCAAAACTGGCCATTAAGGCTTTATAATTTAATTGATTAAGAATAACTTCAAAGTTGAAAGAGTCTTTGAGAAATGACCCGGCTGATGTTACATATTTAGATAATGCCCACGCTGTATATTTGCCGAGCTTGTAGTTAAATGATTCAAAGGTTGATATTATGGATCATAGTGTACAATCGGATTTATGAGGTTTGGGGTGCCATATAGTTGTGGTGTGAGTCGGTCTGCATAGGTAAGAAAAAAGTTTTCTGAGATCGTGTTTTGGTTTTGTTTTACTTTGTAGTAGTGTTTTGTTTTATTGGTTTTCATGTGCTTTTGTTGATTTCTGTGTATTAGTTTAAATTTGTTTGTATCTGATAAGATGTTGTTCATTTTTTGAATATATTCATTTGTGTTCATTATAACTATAGCATTATCTTGATCTGCTTTTAGAATTTTGATGTTGTTGTCATGTTTATATAATTAGCATTTTTCCGTGTGAGGTTGTTTTAAATTCTCTTTTTGTGAAATTATGTTGATGGTTTTGTGTGAAAATTCTTTGAAAAGTTGTTTAAAGATAATATTTTGAGATGTTTGGGGCAAATAGATGTTTTCAGATGCACCTGAAAAGATAGGTTGTTGGATACTCTGAAAACTCCTGTATGTGAACAAGCACCATCGGTACTCTATCCAACACATTTTTTTATCACTCTGAATTATAAAATTATTGATTAAATTAAACATTTCGTCGGCTGTTGTTCTTGTTGGAATCGTTTTTTTTTATTAACATTCTTACAAAGCACATTAAATTGTCATTATCTCCTATATCTGTGCTTTCATTCACTTGTAATGACAAAACTGACTATATTGAACTTGATGTATAAGAGTTTCTTCAATATTTATAACCATATTCACATTTCTACCTTCGCTGTGTTATTAGATAGAGACAATAAATTCAGTTGATTTCATTTGTTTTTTTATAAACACGAGATGTAATTATTTTACTGCAGGAAGTATTAATGTTTCACCAATAGTGTGTGGATAACCTGTCTCGGCTGTTAGTTTTGAAATTTCACATGAGGTCATAACCAAGTCTTTATTAGATCTCGGGAAAACATTTGTGAAATTATTTGTTTGAAAAGCTATTTTTTTTTTCTTATTTATGAAAAACAATCTATTGATTTACCTGAGTATTCTGGATATCTGGTATTCAAGTGACGTTTCATGCTCTCATTTGATAATGTTGGACAACAAAGAACACATAGTGGCAAGTCATTAGTGTTACCACCCCTTATAAAACCATACTTTAAATATTCATCACAATACTATCGTCTTCAATATCCTTTTGATTTCTTTTCTTTTGCTACCAAGCTGCATATCAATTAAACGTTTATAATTAGGCATATTATTTTCATTATCTTCAGTTTCACTAGAACTAGGCTGCATTTACGCATCACTTGAGGTTCTCTTATGTTATGCAGATTTCTTCAGTTATCTGTTTATATTGAAGAGTAGTTTTCTTAAAAAGGAACAACTTAATCTTTTTTGTTAGTACAAACAAAGTCACAAATAATTTTATCTCTTCTCAGAACAAACTAACGTTTATAGCACTGGCCACCAGCAACTTGTCTGATTGTCTGCTGCCGTCTGACAGCATGCTTGCCAATTTTCCTTAATAGGGTAAACAAATTTAACACATTTGGAATAAAATTCTAAAACTTTGGTGTCGAAGAACCAGTTAATTTGAATGAACTAATGGTTCTGTTATGTCAGACAAAATTCCTTCTTTGATCTTACCTGCACACAGGGGAAGATTAGCTTGAACTTAGCAAGGGGACATGCCCAGCTAGCACGTGCCTGGCTAGCACGTGGTTTAAATTTACGGCATTTCACAAGAATCTCAAGGTTATCAAAGTTTAATCTTAAGCCCTCTAAACTGAGAACACTTTACTTCCTGAGGAACTGCAGCTATGAAGGAAACCGTTAACTTGTAAAATCTACAGTTTCGTAACCTTAAGCACAAACTTTCGTTTTTTCCTTCTTGTTATATTACCTTAATTGAAATACTGAGAAATGGATGTTAACAAAGGTTTGTTTTTGTTTGTAATATTAGCTCAACCAAAAGGTATTACGACCAACAATATTCGTAAATCTTTGGTTTGTTTGTTTGTTTTGAATTTCGCGCAAAGCTACTCAAGGGCTATCTGCGCTATCCATCCCTAATTTAGTAGTGTAAGACTAGAGGGAAGGCAGCTATTCATTACCACCCACCGCCAACTCTTGGGCTACTCTTTTACCAACAAATAGTGGAATTGATCGTAACATTATAAAGTGCTTACGGCTGAAATGACGATCATGTTTAGTGCGACGGCGATTCGAACCTGCGACCCTCGGATTACGAGTCGAACGCCTTAACCCACCTGGCCATGCCGGGCCGGTTAACAAAGTTTGTTTGTTTTTATATTTTGAATTTCGCACAAAGCTACTCGAGGGCTATCTGTGCTAGCCGTCCCTAATTTAGCAGTGTAAGACTAGAGGGAAGGCAGCTATTCATTACCACCCACCGCCAACTCTTGAGCTACTCTTTTACCAACAAATAGTGGGATTGATCGTAACATTATAACGCCCCCACGGCTGAAAGGGCGAGCATGTTTGGCGCTACGGCAATTCGAACCCGCGACCCTCCGATTACGAGTCGAATGTCTTAACCACCTGGCCATGCTGGGCCGGTTAACAAAGGACAGACATAATTGTATTTTAATAAATATTTTGTACAGCAATATATTAAAAACTTTGATAAGTTTTTTAAAAAGTCTCGTGCTTCCTTATAGAATAACATTGTAAGCGTATTTATTAATAGTATTAAACACGCTAAAGTTACATTGGACTATCTGCTGTTTCCACCGCAAGGAATCAAACCCCGGATTGCAAATTTGAAAGACCCTAAACTTACTGCTGCCCCTCCGAAGGTCTCATGCGTATTCTAGCAGCTAGTTTGAGGTAACTATTCTTCTATAACAAACTTTTGAGAAAACCTAAGTCTAATAAAACAAATATTTTATTAATTACACACTTCAAAACAATTTTCAAATAGTTCAGAAAAAAATTGCTGTATTCTGAAACTTTAAGGTGTGCGTATTGATTCTTTTACAAATTGCATTCTATTAAGGATCATTTACTGTGTTGGACTTTAGGGTCTGATTTTGTTGGACTCGGGATGATTAGGTACACCTTCGATCTCTTCTTCCTAAAAACTGGTTATACAATACGTCATCAAATTAATCGCTTCCTCAAAACGTCACTTTTACGTCACACAGGGCCTTGTTCTAATTTTTTATGTATTTTAACAACTAGAGAGACCAATCGCTACTAAGGCTCACCAATCAAGAACGCCTTATTACTCACGTGACTAGAGGCGTGGAACAAAGCGATGGCGGGACGAAAACGTACTACACGCATCCTTTGTTTCGAACGTGACCTCGTTCTATATGTCTGTAGTAGTATGTTTACGGAAGAGAAAAATATTTTTAACATGTGCGTATGGGATTATATTTTCAAAAATACAGAGCTGGAGAATCATAAAGTGTAAGTTATTTATAATTACAAGTATTTAGTGAAGAAAAATATACATTTAAGCAATTATATAGTCACACACAATTTGTGTCAGAAAGAAGGCGATCGCCTTATTTGAATAATATTAAGGCTACCACTATATTTACTGAATTCTGAGTTAGACATCGTACATGTTAATTGTGATTAGATTTACTATATATATAGTTTAAGAGTTTATTTATATGATGAAAGTAGCCTATGATGCTTATCTTGTTTAATTTTATCAGTTTTAATGGGTTTTAATTTGCCAAGACAAGTGGCTTATTTGCTCGTTAATTCACTCAAAATAGAGGTACGTTATTGAGGAAATAGTTGACAAAGGAAATAATACGATTCGTAATATTGAAATGTTTATCTTTAAATATGAAATTAGGTATTATTATCATTTGTAAACGTTTTCATTTTCATCCCAAATTTTACAACTTATATTTAATTTTGTTCTTATAAATGGTATATACCTACAAATTTTATTTAACCTTAGGTATTCCTGACTTAGGTATTCAGTGTTTAAATAGAGGATTATAAAGGTATTATCTGTAAACGTTATGGAAAACTAATTTCCACCTACAGTTCCTCCAAATATAGATTGTTACAACTATCTTTACGTTTAGCAGTAAATATTTTCATTGTCTACACTAGATGGCATCTTACTCGTAGTTAATGAATAAAAACCCGAAGGGTGAAAGGGCTTTTATTAATTTCCATTAAACCTAAAGGATATTCGATAAAATTTAACTAAAGTTAGATTATATGTGTGGCACAAATATAATGAAGATAATTATCAAACGAGAGTTTTTACATTATTAAAGTATGATTTTAAATGTTATCAGTGGTTAATGTATTTCTTTTTTAATGAGTTAAAATAATTGAGTACATCTTTGTTTCTTTTGTATGACAAGCTTATTGACGACATAACATTTCAAAACTTCGAGTTATAAATATTCTTATTATAGTAAGAAGTAATTTTAATTAATGCCAATAGTAAAAATATCCTAAGTGTGAAAAGTTCTGTCAGACATTTCCAGCGAGTTGGGATTGTTAAAATATACTGTAAAGTGGTGTCCTCTAGTTTCAACAAAACAAAACATAATAATTTCAATGTATCGCATACAATAGAAATGCACCAAATCCATTACTTTGTTGTGAAATATTTTAATATGTATTTGTTCTTGTTACTTTCTTATTACTATTGTTTATATAAAATGGATACTTACAGTTTAAAATATTAAACTAATTAATTAAACTTTTGGCAAAAGATTTCAGCACAAGCGCTGTGTGAACCACAATGTTTTTCTTCTATATGTCTCTTTGTATTCAATTAGAATAAGGTAGTTTCAGAAATAATCTCTTTAATAAGAAGTAAGTTCTGTTTAACCGTATTATAAGCAATATACTTTTGTCAGTAAACTGATAAACACATCGACTTGAAATGAGACATATAACAGTTTTAAATATATTTAAGAGATGGCGCGACACGCATTAAATTGTTTGTTTGTAATTAAGCAAAGCTACACAATGGGTTGGATTGTTTGTGATCTGCCACCTCGGGTATCAGAACCTGAGTTCTTGCGCTGTAATTCCGCAGACGTACTGCCGTGTCACTGTGATAAGATATGAATAACTATGGTTTTGTTTTCGAAAGTAGCCCGCTTACTGATTACTTTTAGTTGATTGTATTAATAGCGTCATTTTCATTTTCGATTTAGAAACGTAAGTAATTGAGTAGAAGAAAAAACACAAACAACTATATTTGTCTTTTAAGTAAATTTCTGCATCGCAAAAATACCTGGAGTCAAACAGTTTAGCAACAGTAGGTGTTACTCAGTGATGTCGAGAAACCCACTTGTTGAGAAATTTATATGCAAAACGGCTCGTTTGGGTTGAGAAAATATTTTACATAGAAGAGCGAACAACGTTTCGACCTTCTTCGGTCATCGTCAGGTTCACAAAGAAAGAGGTAGCTGACCGGAAGCTGACCACATGTTTGAAAGGGGTTGTGTAACTGAGTGTCGGAATGTAGAGGGCGGTGTTAGATGTTTGAATATATAATTTTATTTATTTTATTATATTAAAATAGGTATAAAGGCGTTCCTTTATATTGGTTTATTTTGGGTTTAAGTTGTTGTATAAGTGAGGCTTCTTTAATTTTGCGTTTGTTTATGTTTGTTTTTTAATTAATATTTGAGTGTTTTCTATGGTTATGTTATGTTTATTTGACTTGCAGTGTTCGAAAACGTGTGAAGGTGACTTTTTATGTTCTTTGAATCTGGTTTCCATTTTTCTACTTGTTTCTCCAATATAGAAGTCGTGGCAGTTATCACATTGTATTTTGTAAATAATGTTGGTGTGGTGTTTGTCAGTGTAGTTTTTACATAGTATAGACCTCAGTTTTGTGCCTGGTTTTTGAATAAATTTGGTATTAACTGGAATGTCATATTTTGTTACTAGTTTTTGCCAAATGTTAGTTATTTGTTTGCTGATGTCAGGAATATATGGTATACAGCAGTATATGGTTTCGTGATTTTTGATTCGTGAGATATATTTACTTTAGTTGGTTGATTTTGCTTTCTGTCTAGGTGTGTGCGTATAATGTTTTCTACGGTTTGTGGAGGAAACTTATTGATGTTGATGAAGTATTGTTTTATTTTGTCTAATTCATCGTTAATTTTATCTGGTGAGCATAGTTTTATGGCTGTGTTTATTTGGTTTCTTAGTATGTTGAGTTTTTGTTTTGTTTCATGTGCTGAGTCCCAAGGAATGTGTAGTCTAGTATGGGTGATTTTTCGAAACAAACATAAACAAACGCAAAATTAAAGAAATCTTACTTATACAACAACTTAAACCCAAAATAAACCAATATAAAGGAAAACGCCTTTATACCTATATTAATATAATAAAATATATATAAATATATATTATATATTATATAATATATATAAATAAAATTATATATTCAAACATCTAACACCGCCCTCTACATTCCGACACTCAGTTACACAACCCCTTTCAAACATGTGGTCAGCTTCCGGTCAGTTACCTCTTTCTTTGTGAACCTGACGATGACCGAAGAAGGTCGAAACGTTGTTCGTTCTTCTATGTAAAATATTTTCTCAACCCAAACGAGCCGTTTTTGCATATAAAAAGTAGGTGTTACTCTTTTGAGACCGTTGTAACAATCAGCTTCGAAGTTGGGCCTGATTCCTCGTGGATTTTAGTTAAAATTTCAGCCTTTAATTATCAACTAGAACATTTTCAACAAAGTTTTAATAAAGAAGTACAACATTCATCACGCCGTCTTCTGCTCTGAACATTACAGGCTAAAGTTTCCAGTGAAATGGTACAACACCGGTAGAAATTTTATGAAATCTGTAACGAACAAGATTCCTCAAACATTTTGAGAATAATTGATGAATCGAACCGTAACTATCACATTTCTTTAGAATCTTAAGCGATAAGAAAGTGACGTCACTACAACGAAATAATAGCCTTAAAGCCATACATAAACCTGCATCATATTCAACACTTTTAAACAGTGCTGTCAACGTGAATCTTCATAATGGCACTTCGGGATCTTTACACAATGTACCTTCAGATAACAGAAAACAAGCCTAAAAAACATATTAAAATTCCTACAAATAGATATGCACTTCCTAGATTCATATATTCACCTAATAGTTTGAGAGGCAAACCTTTTAATTTTACAGGGCAAGTCTCACTTGAAATCAACTCCCTTGTATGAAACTGTTCCTAGTAATTTGAAAATCTCACCAAATGAACTAAATATCCTTAATAAAGGTTTTAAGTTTGTTCCTATCAAAAGTAATGTTGACGTTTTTTGCACAATGGAAGATATCAAATGTTTGTTGGTTTTTTCGCAGCTTAAATTGGAAACTCATTTTTCCAAAACCTTGGAAACCCATTCTTCTAAAATTACTCGTCCCTACGATCTCTAAATTTTCTTAAAAAACACTCCCGCCACCTTCCGGTAGGTTCGTCGCATTTGATTACTTCATTTGTAAGTGTAGGATTGAAGTCAATGATTTATATTTAAACCTGAAGACTAAAGCTAAAAACATCTCTAACGATGAACAAATAGCTGTAAATAATGTTTGCAACAAAGAGACAACATTATTATAAAACAAAGGTGGAACCATAGTAGGTGGCGCAAGGATTTATTCAGAACTAAGCTTTGAGACAACAGTACCTTCTACATCTTTTCAAGAAAACTGCAACAGCCTAGTAACATCTACACTTGAAGGAATTATCGATGATGACGAATTATCCTTTACAACCAAGAATCTCATTGTAAGTGAATCCAGAAATCCCACTTTCTATCTTCTCCCTAAAATCCACAAAGATGGACATTCCCGCCGCTCCATTGTATCTGCATGTAGTTGTTCTACAGGTCAAATTTCTAGTTACCTCAACAATGTTTCGTCATTATTTGTCATGATTTTACATAAAGGAGATCACTCATGCTATTATATTAATAAAGAACACAGTTATCTGGTAAGGAACACTACATCTTACCATGGATATAAAATCAATGTATAGATCTATTCCACACAATGAAGGTTAATTGCACTAAAACATTTATCAGATCAAAGGCCCATACTGAACACACACACAGTTCTACCTTCAGCCAAACTTGTGCTTACACATAGTGACTTTGTTGTTAATGGTACTACAAATAGATCTGCAGATTCGCTATAAGGACCAAAATGGGCTTTAGCTTTGCCAACCTTTGTTGGATACGTACGAAACCTTGTATTTAATCAGTACAATAGATTTGTACCCGTAATCTGTCGCCACTACATTGGCGACATGCTAGGGATTGCATCCATGCCTAAATCTGATTTAGAAACTTCTTAACGCTTTGTTTCATTTTTCCACCCCTCTTTAGAGTTAACTTGGGAAATATCCGACAACATCCTCCTTTTTCAACATTAACGTATACATACAAGACGACCATCTGATCACTAGAACACGTTAGTTCACACACCTTCCTACATTTCGAATCTTACTATTCGTAGAGTGACAAAAAGTCAATACCTTACTCACAATTTCTGCTACTACGTAAATTACGCAGTGGTGATAGCGATTATAAATCTAAATCAAAGGACATAATTTTTTTCTCTTAAAAGACACCGTCCTGATTCTCTCATCCATGATGCAACCATCAAAGATGGCTCATATCATATACCCAGGAGCAAACACTCAACTCTACTGAGAAAACACATCGATCGTATTCCACTTGTCTTAACGTCCCATTAGACCAACAAGAAGATAAAATATATTATATCAAACAATTACACAATATTCATTGAAAATCTTGCCATTAAATATATTTTCATTAGCCACCCATTGTTTCTTACAGGCATGAAAAAACATAGAAATAATACTGGTGTACAGTAACCTTAAAATTATACCCCAAGCAATCACACGTGTAAATGAATCAAGTGTACCACCTGTCCACATATAAACAACACTACACACGTAAGCGGAGAGAACACAACCTTTGACATAAGACAGTTTTTTATATGTACTACAGAATTTAGAACTGACTGTATAGTTAAAAAGAAAATGCAATAGTTTATACATTGGGATCAAACATAGAAACGTCTAAACCACATTAAACTGCAGAACTAAGATACACCTATAGATAAACATTTTCCCATTAACAAACATACAGTTGAGGACTTTTCGAGTCATTGACTGATTATTGTTCCAACAGTTTGTTTGTTTGTTTTGAATTTCGCACAGAGCTACTGAGGGCTATCTGTGCTAGCCATCCCTAATTTAGCAATGTAAGATTAGTGGGAAGGCAGCTAGTCATCACCACCCACCGCCAACTTTTGGGCTACTCTTTTACCAACGAATAGTGGGATTGACCGTAACATTATAACGCCCCCACGGCTGAAAGGGCGAGCATCTTTGGCGCGACGGGGATGCGAACCCGCAACCCTCAGATTACGAATCGCACGCCTTAACACGCTTGGCCATGCTGGGCCTGTTTCAACAGACATTCACAAAAGAGAACGACTGGAAAGAACATTAATCTACAGTGTGGGGATCCGAAAACCATCTGGTTTAAATAAACACATTTTTTTCCATTTTTTGTTTAAATTTTAGTTGCTGTCTGTTTATATTTTCATGACCTTGAGTTTCGTGTAATAAATATAATTTTGCTCAGAATTGTCGCTCTTAGCAATTCAAATATTATGCACTCAAATTCCTTTTATTCTGCGCATGCGCCTTTGTTGTAAACAAGTACGATCTGACTAAGAGCTTGAAATGTCCTCCTTCTTTAAGTAAAATATAAAACCTTGACGATTGTTCAACCTGTTAATTAATTTTCATATTTTTGTAGCTTATGTGGTTTAAACTATATTTGCGAAAAAATAAAGCTTTGATCTAAGAGTATTAAGTAATATATTAAAAAAGAAATACATATATGTACATAAATGTTTTTGCTTAAATCTTACATTGTTTATAAACTTATACTTACATAGTTGTAAACTTATACTTACATAGTTGTAAACTTATACTTACATAGTTATAAACTTTTGACAAAGACAGTGAAAGTTGTTCACGTACTTGTTCTGTTCCAAGATGACGAGTGTTCATATGACCTGGATTAGTTTGATGTCTAGGTCATTGTGCACTGAGATAAGGTTTACACTACCAGTTATTACTTGTAGAAACTAGAAAACACAATTGCTGACATGTTTTAACAGGCTTTTTTTAACATGCTGTTGGACATCACTATTCCATTAGCGTTCAAATCTGGACACCCACTTTAAGTGATTTGGACATTTTACTGAAATTCATTGGCTCGGTAATTCAGGTTTTGACCGTAACAAGTACGAAAACGGATATTTTAAAAGGATTTGTAAATAAATCATATAAATAAATTTAGATGTAAAACAAAAATATAAATTACTTCCAAGAAAGATGTGAAGCAGACTTGTCTCAAAACTCTTAAATATAAAATCTGATCAGGCATTAGGTGGAATTCACCCATTCTCTATATAGAAAGACTTATAGGACCATAGAAGTAATTAATGTTAATAGAGCCGACAAAGTCACAGACTACAAATAGTAAATAGGTTAGATGTGTTTA
>NC_134836.1:138384559-138439329 GCF_004210375.1 Tachypleus tridentatus | reverse complement strand
CTTGAATAATATAATAACATTAAAACAGTGCAGTAAAATATTTTAAGATTTTAGTAGACCAGAATAAATCAATGACTTTTAGGACTCTGTTGATTGCAATTACACTAAAACAATAAAAATAAACTAGAATCACATAATATGACTAGACTCAAACAATGACTAAATTAAGAACCTCTGACTAAGACTAGATTAAAAACTGACAATATTAGAGCTTTTGACTAAGATAATGGCTACATTAGACCCTCTGACTATGACTAGCCTAAAACTGTCACTAAATTGGACCTTCTGATGAACACTGCAGCTAGAATACAAACTGCAGACTAACACCGGTACATCATCATTATAATAACAACAAACCAGGTTAATATAATAAGTTACTGAAAGTGATAAGATGTTCAAGTGAGCTTTAAAAAGACAGCTTCTTGTAATATTGATTTTTAGTTCAATTGATATTATTTCTCTTACCTCCAGACTCAAGGTTTAAGCAAAACAAAAACACTTAAATTGATTTAAGTATAGAGGACTGGAAAGTAATATACATTGGGGGCGCTCTTTGAACTCAGAACACCTGGACTGTAGGTAAACAAACCAAAGGAAAATGTATGTATGGATAGTTCTGGGAGAGAGCACTTTTAATACCGCTCGTTCTTTTCCACGCCTCACACCTCACCCCTAAACCCTACGCTAATAGAAGTTTTCTACACTGTTTCGACTTCTATATACATGAAATTTCCCCATAATTTCTGAAGAGTTTCTCGTAAAGTGTTTTTCGACAAACAGCAGGGCATTAGGCTAAGTTGTCGCTTGTTGATGTGCCTGTTGGTGGTTATAATATGGCGACCAACTGCACTCATTATAAATAAATATGGTTCTAAAGGATCTACAAATACTTAAATTCATTTTTCAGCCATGTACATTCTTGTTGGACTTGGGAGTTATCTGCTGCATTATTTCCTTTGATAATTTCTTGTTAGCCAGTACGCTAGATGAGACTATAATGAACCCTTATTAGACAATATGTTGAATGAGACTGTGTAATGACTCCTTATTATCCAATACGTTGGATGACATGTAATGAACCCTTATTAGCCAATATGTTGAATGAGACTGTAATGACC
Source organism: Tachypleus tridentatus (assembly GCF_004210375.1). NCBI lineage: Eukaryota > Metazoa > Arthropoda > Merostomata > Xiphosura > Limulidae > Tachypleus > Tachypleus tridentatus. The sequence continues at coordinate 138,438,211 of NC_134836.1, read as the reverse complement.
TCTTATCAGCCAATATGTTGGATGAGACTGTAATGATCTCTAACCAATATGTTAGGTGAGACTGTAATGACCTCTTATTAGCTAATATGTTGGATGAGACTGTAATGACCTCTTATTAGCTAATATGTTGGATGAGACTGTAATGACCTCTTACCAGCCAATATGTTAGGTGAGACTGTAATGACCTCTTATTAGCTAATATGTTGGATGAGACTGTAATGACCTTTTACCAGCCAATATATTGGATGAGACTAATAATGACCTCTTATTGGCCAATGTGGATGGATGAGAATGTAATGACCCTTATTAGCCAATTTGTTGGAGATTGTTGAGATTGTTTGCTATTGTTTTTGTTTTTACCTTCGAGACATGATCATTAACTCATATCAGCTGATGCATTTATTCAACTTCGCATTAGAACCAGTCCACAAGTAATGTATAAAAATTAGTTAAATAACATGAAACTTAAACAGTTTTCAAATTTGAATAATTTATATGGCAAGTAAAACTGGTCTGCTACAGTTTGAAACAAAACATTAAGATTAACGGCCACACTTGAATAGAAACAAACGAACAAAGAAACCCAATTGTAGAAAGAATGGTATATTTAACATATTTTCAAAGTAACATAAAGTTGTAGACATGATCAGGGTGGGAGAGATGTGGAAAATATCAAAGTATTATTGAGCTAAAGAATGGTGTTCTGGCCACGATACCCGAGGGGGAGGTATGTGATTACAGCGGTAACAAAAACCTTGTTTTGCCGCTACTGGAAGTCCCAAGAGGCATAGCAAATCTTATCTCTGTGCGTAACTTGACACACAGACAGAAAAATGCGTCTCGCCCTGACGACACCGCCAATAAACAAGAAAAACTGAGACATAAATTTTAGAACGTTATACAGTGCGGACAGACGCACTAGAAGCTGCTTTAAAACTGATAAACCATGTTGCGGAAATCCTTCATAAGAGCCTTTTATCTCGTATACTTCGTATAGTTTCAAACTGCAGCTCAGAACATGCACTGTATAAGCATGTTTTTAAACGCAAAGATTACTTGAAATGTGTTCACCATTGCAGTCGAACTGAGACTCAAATATTAGTGTTATACTCCTTCGAGCTTACCACTCAGCTACCAATAGACTGCACAGAATTAAATAGACAGAATGTTGGACTGGCTACTCTAAATAAACCACAAAGTTACTCATTAACTAAACGAAACCATTAAGCTACTCACTAACTAACAAACCATAAAATTCCTCACTATATGATAAACAATAGTTATTCACTAGATGTAAGCCACAAAATTACTCACTAATTTTTAAACCATAAAGGTACTCACTAATTGAAAAGCCATAAATTTACTCAGTAACTTATAAACCATAAAGTTAGTTACTAATTGATAAACCATAAAGTACTCACTAACTAATAAAAAATAGTTACTATCTCCCTAATTGAAAACCATCAAGTCACCCCCTAACAGAAAAACCATAAAGTTACACACTAATTGATAAACCATAAAGTACTCACTAACTAATAAAAAAATAGTTACTATCTCCTAATTGAAAACCATCAAGTCACTAACAGAAAACCATAAAGTTACTCACTAATTGATAAACCATAAAGTACTCACTAACTAATAAAAAATAGTTACTATCTCCTAATTGAAAACCATCAAGTCACCCCTAACAGAAAAACCATAAAGTTACACACTAATTGATAAACCATAAAGTACTCACTAACTAATAAAAAATAGTTACTATCTCCCTAATTGAAAACCATCAAGTCACCCCCTAACAGAAAAACCATAAAGTTACACACTAATTGATAAACCATAAAGTACTCACTAACTAATAAACCTCATCAACAGTAAAAGGTATAAGAACAAATCAGCTAAGTTTTAAAAAAAAATGGTACGTACTTTCAACTGGTTACAATTAATTTCTTCATGAAATAAATCTTAGAAGTTATAAAACTTCACCCCGATTCAACACAAAAGTGGGGTCAAAGATCAACGTTATGCAATACACATCAGTACTAACCGAACGAACCCTTACTCATAACCGCCCATTAATACAAGATGGATGACATTACAGCCGAAATCTATAATATTAATTTTATGTCCATACAAAAACAATCTACATACATATCATTTCTCTTAAAACGTCGCTACAGAGACACAGTTTTATAATACCGTAAATAAATAAATAACATCTAGTTTACAGCTGGGTCCGAGGGAAGATTGGTTTAGTGTTTTATGGTGCAAAACAACTAGGCTCTCTGCGCGAGGGAGGAAGGGAACGCACGTTTTCACTTACACAAAAGTATTTATATCAGGTTGGTTTGGTGTTGGAGCTCTTACATTACATGTATTACAACTTCATCCAACACAATTTGAACCATGTAATTTCTAGCGGTGGGCGTTCTGTACTGTGCGTCAAAGAGTCCAAGGTTTGTGACGTCATACCACTGAATACGTTTCCTACTTTCAGCTGTAGACAAGTTATAAATAGAGGTAGAGGAACTATTACAGAAGGACGATTATTTAATAAACTACATTACGTAAATTTAAAAGTGTTTTGAAGATCACAAACAGTGGACGAGGCCTAGTGCTTTATATCAATTTGTATCCTGAATAATACTTGGTGAGAGGGAGTTACAGCAGTATAATGTCTCTGAATTTATAGTTTTTGTACAACTTCTGAAACAACATCCATTCGGCTTTTTTGTTTCTTTAAAAAAAAATTATAATAATTTCAAATGTTGAGTAGGCTTACCCCATATTCATACTCTACTGAAACGTACTTCCTCATCATCCAGTTTAGGAGCTTGCTGACGTTACACGATAAAAAATTAAAGCAGTTCGAACAGTCAACATCGTAAGCATACACCTTGCAGTTACATCCGAATCTGCCGAGCATGGTCAAGTGGTTAAGTGGCAAACAAGCTCGTCCTTTCAGCCTTGGAATCATTACAATAGTACGGTTAATTCCACTATTCGTTGGTAAAAAAATAGCCTAAGAGTTGGCGATTGGTGATCATGACTAGTTGCCTTCCCTATAATCGTATACTGCTAACTTATGGACGGTTAGGGCAGACATCATTCGAGTTGCTTTGCGCGAAATTCAAAAAGTACTTCTGAACCATTTTTTTGTCCAGCCTTCTTACAAACATCGACGTTTGTTAACAGGCTGAAGACAACACTTTTAACCTTTTTTTGATGCCGTTTTATATTTTTAGAAAGTTGCAAAATTCGTTCCTTCGGCAGAGAATTACAGCAAACAAATGAATGACTGGTATTTCATTACCACCCAGTATCATTGATAATTTTACTTGTTCATCCAAAAGGATGAAATAAAACATTTCTGATGGTTCGTTTTTCTATAATCGTATTCAATAAAAACGGCTGATGTATTAGCTACAGCGGAATCCCTGGAAAGAATGAATTCGTACGATATAAATATTAGACCATGGTGTCGTAGCGTATGAAGAATATACATGTAAATTAGTGAAATTACGAATACATTAATTACAGTACAAACAATTGTATAAAATATTAATGATCAAATTAATTTTTTTCATGCCCTTGCATCCTTTACCAATCCTTCTCCCTCTGATTTACAACGCTAAAATCAGGGGTTCGATTCCCCTCGGTGGACTCAGCAAATAGCCCAATGTGGCTTTGCTATAAGAAAAAAACACAAAAATAAAATACTAATCTTTCAAAATCCGCTCTTGGTAAATCTTTAATGCCATCTCTAGTTGGGTGTTGTAAGTACAATAGTAAGACTTACACAAATTTATGGAGGACATTTAGCTGTGTGTTTGAATCAGAATTTGGAGAAAAGCTATATAAGGGTTATCTGTACATAGATATCCCTAATTCTGATTCAAGAGACTATAAAGTAAGCTCCTAGTCAACAGCAAACACCGCCAACTCTTGTTAGATAAAACAGTGGGATATGACCAACAGTTATGCTGTTGTGGTATAGCCAAGGACATAAAATGCGAGGAAAAGTTTTGAGACAAGAGGGTACAAACAGATAATTTCACAGTCTAGGCAGATAAGCCTAACCAAAGTGTTGCAATTCTGTTGAATGTTTAATTTAAAATACTACAGCTAGATGGAGGTAATGTAATTCTGGTGGAAGTTTGTTTAAAAAAAAACATTGTAGCTCAAAGAAGGTATTGTTATACAAGTACCTGTATTTCCTCTAGCTTCAGTGTTTCCCCTACCACAAATTTTTAAAACAAATTTCACTAGAACAACAGTACTTTCTTTTAGCTCTATTCTTTTAAAACAAACTTTCACCAGTTACAATACTTTACATTAGGTTCTAGTTACAATGTTTTAAAACAAACATTCTCTAAACTACAATAACGTTATAGGTAGCAGAAAGTACTGTAATTCTGGTGAAAACTTGTTTAAAAACACTAGACCTAAAAAAGTATTTTAGTTTTGGTGGAAGTTTCTATTAAAACGCGAGGATTGGAAGAAAATAGTGAAGTTCTGGTGAAAGTTTGTTTTAATACACTAGAGCTACAAAAGGGCATTGTAGTTTGGGAGAAACAGCTAAAAGTAAGAAGTGTAGTCCTGGTAAAAATATGGTTTAAAACAGTGGAGAAATCTTTAAAACACTAGAGCTAGAGCAAAGCAGTGTAACGTTTGAGAAATTGTTTTAAAACACTAGAGCTAGAGCAAAGCAGTGTAACGTTTGAGAAATCTTTAAAACGCTAGAGCAAAGCAGTGTAACGTTTGAGAAATTGTTTTAAAACACCAGAGCTAGAATAAATTACTATGGTTCCAGTGAAAGCATGGTTTAAAGCACTATGGCTAAAAGAAGTGCTGTATTCCAGAGAGAAACTTTCTTTGAAAACACTACTGTTAAAGCAGAGTACTGTAATTCTGAAAAAAAGTGTAGATTAAAAATTAGTTATCTAAGAAATAATGAACCAGGTTGTTCGGAAGTGTTTTTTTTTTTTCACTTACTGAGGCAATATGGTACTTGGGATTCTCATTTGATCTGTATGACATAACCAGAGTATACATCAGGAAATATGGCTGGGTGGGAAATAATGAACACTATTTAGTTAGAGAAGATTAAATATTGTTTAGTAGGGGAATAGTGTATATTGTTTAAATGTAGAACAGTATACATTGTTAAGCTCTAAACAGTGTATATTTTTCATATGGGTTACATTATACATTGTTTAGCTGGGGAACAGTATAAGTTGTTAATTAGAGAACAGTGTTTATTATTTAGTTGGGAACATTGCAAACAGTTTAGCTGGGTTACACTGTTTATTGTGTGGCTAGATAGTGTACATTGTTGAGCTGGGAACGGTGTATATTTAGTTAGAGAACAGTTTTCTGTTTGGTTTAGTTACAGCATCGTTGGTTAGCTGGGAACTGCGTATATTGTCTTTTCTCAAGAACAGTGTATTATAATGTTTGTAAAATGTTTTATTTTGTATCTATTGATACAATACTTTGTTTATTTTTGAAGTTAAGCACAAAGCTTCAAAATGGGCTATTTGTGTTCTGCCCACCACAGCTGTCGAAACCCTGCTTTTAGCGTTGCACGTTTGTGGACATACCACTATGCCACGGGGAACGATACAATAGTTTAATTTGTCTTCCTTCTAAATGTAGTACTTTTACTAAAAGTAAGATGTACTTAATATACCACTGAGAAGTATACTTTATCTAATATCTGAATGTCTACGATAGAAGACACAGAGTGAGAACATTGAAGTCCATACTATTAAATAGGATACAATCAGTGCACGTTGGATCACATCTGAAACACACAGATTTAAAGCAAGGTTGGTAGTTTCATCATACAATCGTTTGGTCCTCCAGCAGTTACACATAATACCACACACCCTCTTCTTCTAAAGTAAATATAACCACGTGACTAAAGACTACAAATATACAGTTTCATAATGCATTACACATTACTCATGTAAATATCTTGCCCTACCCGAAAAATAGTTAAGACAAATTTGTCAATGTTATTTAAAGAAAGGTATTTTATTAGTATTAGAAAGAGTAAGCTCCGCCCCTCGCCTCGACTGCCAGGAGTAGATTTACTCGTAAATTATGTTTTCCCGCTTATGAATGCATTTTCCTATCGAAGTGGAGCGGGACACTCGGACCACACGTGGCCCATACGTCTAAAAAGCTTGACCTGTGTTGAGCTAGCAAGTGGCAGCAGCTGACAACCCTAATGCTTTCTCGCGATCCCGACGTAAGTAATTCACTTCCCCCACCCAACCCTCGCAGCTGTTTGGTGAAGATATAGGATTATTACCGGATCACTTGTCATAAGGAATCATCTAAACCTAGACTCACAGTCCACTACAGCATTGTGGTAGTCTCAACTTTCCACCATCCCTCGTTACCATGGAAACTGTTGCTAAGGTGTGCTGTATTAGTCATTCAGTAGAAAACACTGCAGTGTTGACTAGTTCCAATCAAACCCAAACTCGAAAAAACACTAATATTCACGTGACTTTATCACGTGCTGTAATAAACTTGTGCCGTCACCAACTAGATATGATAATTATTGGAATGTAGGCGGCCATGACTTCTACTTCAAGCACCGAATCGAATAGAAACAAGGAGTTTCCACTGCAATACCGGAGTAACAGCAGCTAATGTGATGTGTCGAAACAGCTGGAGGCACGCTACACTGAAAGTCTCAGCAGAAAACGCCAGAATATTAGGAGAGGGAAATATACCATATCACGAATATAGATAGAGTTAGAGAGGACGTAATACAGAATTTAGCATATTACGAATACTAAGTTGGAATAGTTACAACACAGGATGTAGCATACAGTAGAAACGTGGTAGGGTAGATAACAACAGGCACACTCCAGTCTCCCTCCATAACAAAATTCACTAGGGCTTCGAACTTTATGGTTCCCGCCCACTCTGATAAAGGCCTCCAATCAAAGTTCAGATTATTTCTATATAATGATAAAGGCCTCCAACCAAAGTTCAGATAATTTCTATATAATGATAAAGGCCTTCAATCAAAGTTCAGATAATTTCTATATAATGATAAAGGCCTCCAATCAAAGTTCAGATCATTTCTATATAATGATAAAGGCCTCCAATCAAAGTTCAGATTATTTCTATATAAAATCTATTTGAAATACAATTAATTCCTAAATTCATACGATGCAAAATTAATAATTAATTTTTAATTCAAATGTTCATCTAGATCTCTATGTCTCGCCTCTTCACACCATCAGCAGCCGTAACACTTCTGTTCATCATGACAGATTACCTTTTTCTTGCCTTCTTCACATCTTTCTCTCAAAACCTTGCCGTCAGTGTTTCTAAACGTGATTATAACTACTGTATCTAATTATTCTCATTCGTTGAGTACTCGTTCCCAAGCGCCTCAGCTCGGAAAGCAAGCAACTATTACGGTGCTTTCTCTTCCTTCAAACTAAATACCTGACTCATGGATTTTTTTTCCTATGAAAACACTGATACAACATACTATGGATAGAGGTTAGAATGGATAAAACACGGAAAGTAACATACCATAAGCACATGGTAAGAGTTGATAAAACAGAATTTAACATACCATGGCCACTGTTAGATTGGATAAGAGATATAAAGACCGTAATTACATGTTTCTACAGTAATTACTCTAATCACTAAACAGCATTAACCTGTAAACATATTCGTCATATGTTCACTGTCTATAATGTCTTGTTTTAGTTTAAGCTAAGCCTGACAAACATGAACAGAAAGTTTAGATTATGTTACCGCTATTCAGTATCCCGATCAATTTACAGATGGATGAACAACTTGATCAATCAGTTCGAAATCGATGAACAGCCCCTAAATCATCTGTCACAACACGAATATAAATTTGAAACAGCTAAGAATCTCTTCTCTGAATGACAGCATTGCTAGGGGTGGAGTAGTAAAGCTGCTATTGATAAACTTTAATATCAGAAATGCTGATCGTCGTACCTTCAAAACTAATAGTTCTACAACGACTAAATATCATAGGAGTGACATCGAGAAACGCGATTACTATTCAGGAATGTTTTAAAACCGTATGACAATGTACACGGAAGTAGCCTGTCTTACAACCTACCACACTTGATAATAAACCATAGGAATAATTTAGTATATATTATAAGAGTAAAGACCAAGTAAAATGAGAAATGTTACATAATACTGAATAGTTTTTATAAGAATAAAGGTCTACTATTGAAACAGTGAAGTGTTATTGTTTCTTTTCTAATGGTAACTGCTGGTAATTAATGCTTTGAAATATCGTGATTTTTGGTACACTTTTGAAAGGTGGATCTATCTTCTTCAGGGTAAACTTTCGGAAGCACTTTAATTTTGAGATTTTATCACTTTTCGTTAAGACTTATAGAACCTACGTGTTTTACTGACATCGTGGATAATTACTTAGTCATTCTCTCTTGAAATGTTTACAATCATGTTTCATATAGCAGAGCGATATTTAGAACATAAAATAATGAGATGTTTTAAGTTTATAAACTGTCTTAAAACACATTCCTACAGGTCTTACCATGTAACACCTTATATCGTATTCCTAAAGTACCTAACATATAACTGGTTAAATCATATTCATAAAGTACTTAATAAAGAATATCCTAAATCATTTTCTCATAGACCTTAACATGTAACATCATACATTATACTTCTATAGCCTTTATCATGTAACATTACACATAATTTTCCCACATACCTTATACTTCTATAAGAATTAACATGTAACACCTTACATATTGTTTCCACAGACCTTAAAATGTAACATCCTACATCATGTTCTCATACACCTTAATATGTAACATTTTACATCATGTTTCTATAGACTTTATAACGTAACATATTACATCATATGCCTAAAGAAGTTAATATATAACACCTTACATCACGTTCCCACACGTCTTAAAATGTAATATCCTACATCATGTAGCCATAGACTTTGAAATGTAACATCTTACATCACATTTCTATAGGCTTTATCATGTGAAAGCTTATATCCCGATAGGACTTAACATATAACATCTGACACATTGTTTCCACACACCTGAAAATATAACATCCTACATCATTTTCCCACGGAACCTATGGTGTAACAGTTAACAATATATTCCTACAGGACTTAACACGTAGCACCATACTTCATGTTCCTATAGAACTTAACATGTAACTTAAATCATGTTCTCATAGACCTTAAAATATAACATCTTACATCATGTTTGCACAGACCTTAAGATGTAACATTAAACCCAAGTTTGTATGGCATACTATGTTCTAAACATAAACCAGGCTTATAGAGCCGGAACTTCTTTATTCCAACCCAACGACGATGTCTACATTTATCTATGGGTCACAGCGTTACAGGGACACAGCTGTATCGCGTTGAAAATAAACACGCGCTTTTTGTTCAACAATAAATTAATTCGGACACAAGTAAGATATGCTCTATTTCATTAGAGATTTTTATCTCGCCACTGTAGAGAAGAAGAGAACTTCTATTCAGACTCGTCTGTGTAAAGAATAATACCCCCTACCTCCCTCTGCCCTGCTGTTCCAGTACCATCTGTGGACCACATGATGGACTGATGTATAGCAGCTGCCCCAGTAAACGTCGATGGGGCAGTGTTGTTTAGTTACTGGAGAGGATGATAACTTAAGTATTGCCGCTACACGAAAAGTTTACTGTTGTTTTAAATAAAACTAAAGAGAGCGGAAAATAGTAATGTAAGTTAGTAATGACGGTCGTCGAACTTCAAGGAAAAATCAGTGTTTACTTGAATGTTTATTTATATATATTTGTCCCAAACTTATTAAAACTAAATGTATACATCATTTTGACGAATGTGTCTGTTCAACAGGAAACCCATCATGCTCTTTTCTCCCTCATTTTCTTGTCCACCAGGCTGAAAAATATTTCACCACGCAACAGTGCTAAGCAAATCCCCCTTGATAATATCTTATTAGGTTGTTTTGCTTTGCTGGATAGCCCTACCATGTATCGAGTCGTTGAATGAAATAAACAGCCAAAATATGTAAAAAATGTAACCCAAACTTCTTAAAATTAGGTCGTGCTGACTCCAATCAGTGGTGCTACCTCGTGTAAACCTGAAGGTCAGATCATCAGTAACGGTGCCACACCATCTAAACCTGAAGTAGCCACCCAGGTCAGATCAAAGTTTTGTTGATCTGAGTTATTTTTGAAATTAGGAGGGAAATATTCTTTGTGTTTTTATATTAACATAAAGAAATACATTCAGGTCAGGAATTTATTTCTCCCTTATCTCTGCAAGTTGTTCAACACCTAGAAAAGGAAAATTTATAAAAAGTAATCTTATAAAACCAGCGTGTTTATCCAAGAGCATGAGGGCAACTAGAATTGATTTACGTGTGGAAGCGGGCGGGACGTAAGCATTCAATTTTGGCAAGGTCACGACTCCCTTCGAGTTTTTCTTAGGTTTATCAACTTCAAACTTCAGCCATGAATGACTAAAAGTACAGATACAATGAGACACAAAGGAAATCTGATAACACAATACCAAATCACTAGCTTCATCAACCTGGCAGTGGTGTCATCAACCGGGACTCAGCCGTTTTCAGGTAGCGTAGCTTGTTAAAAGCCAAAAACCAATCCTGATGCATCAATGAAATCGATTAAATACAATAATGTCCACATGAAATACATAAAGACAATGTAATTCATAGTTCAATAATGAAATGTATACATGTTTATTTGGAACAAGAGATTAACTGCAACACTATAAAAATGTTAATATAATTAGTTTATGTTAGTCATATTTCAACACTGAATTGTTCCCAAGTTTACTTATAAAAAGAAACGGATTTAGCGAGTTTTAAGAGTCACATCTTATTAAAATATTTCACTATGACGTCATAACTACAGAAACATTTGGTGACAAAAAAGTACAATGATCCGATGGGTTAGCAAAACTCTCAGACGAAGGTAAAACTTGAAAATTAACACATTAACAACAATAACATTTCTGTATTAATCTCTCATTCCACACTTAGATCGATAAAAGATCTTACACTCTTTGTTAAGCCCCTGGTAAATCACAATAACGTTATATTTATTTATAGACATAACTATAGTACAATAAAGTTCCCACCATACTATAATAAAATGACATAATGTAACAAAGTTCCCACCATACTATAATAAAATGACATAAAGTAACAAAGTTCCCACCATATTATAATAAAATGACATAATGTAACAAAGTTCCCACCATACTATAATAAAATGACATAATGTAACAAAGTTCCCACCATACTTTAATAAAATGACATAAAGTAACAAAGTTCCCACCATATTATAATAAAATGACATAATGTAACAAAGTTCCCACCATACTAAAATAAAATGACATAATGTAACAAAGTTCCCACCATACTATAATAAAATGGCATAATGTAACAAAGTTCCCATCATATTATAATAAAACGACATGTAACAAAGTTCCCACGATAGTATAATAAAATGACATAATGTAACAAAGTTCCCACCATAGTATAATAAAATGACATAATGTAACAAAGTTCCCACCATACTAAAATAAAATGACATAATGTAACAAAGTTCCCACCATAGTATAATAAAATGGCATAATGTAAGAAAGTTCCCACCATACTATAATAAAATGACATAATGTAACAAAGTTCCCATCATACTATAATAAAATGACATAATGTAACAAAGTTCCCACCATACTACAACAAAATGGCATAATGTAACAAAGTTCCCACCATACTATAATAAAATGGCATAATGTAACAAAGTTCCCACCATACTATAATAAAATGGCATAATGTAACAAAGTTCCCATCATATTATAATAAAACGACATGTAACAAAGTTCCCACCATAGCATAATAAAATGACATAATGTAACAAAGTTCCCACCATACTAAAATAAAATGACATAATGTAACAAAGTTTCCACCATACTAAAATAAAATGACATAATGTAACAAAGTTCCCATCATACTAAAATAAAATGACATAATGTAACAAAGTTCCCACCATACTAAAATAAAATGACATCATGTAACAAAGTTCCCACCATACTAAAATAAAATGACATAATGTAAGAAAGTTCCCATCATACTAAAATAAAATGACATAATGTAACAAAGTTCCCACCATACTAAAATAAAATGACATAATGTAACAAAGTTCCCACCATACTAAAATAAAATGACATAATGTAACAAAGTTCCCACCATACTATAATAAAATGACATAATGTAACAAAGTTCCCACCATACTAAAATAAAATGACATAATGTAACAAAGTTCCCACCATACTAAAATAAAATGACATAATGGAACAAAGTTCCCACCATACTATAATAAAATGACATAATGTAACAAAGTTCCCACCATAGTATAAGAAAATGACATAGTGTAACAAAGTTCCCATCATATTATAATAAAACGACATGTAACAAAGTTCCCACCATAGTATAATAAAATGACATAATGTAACAAAGTTCCCACCATAGTATAATAAAATGACATAATGTAACAAAGTTCCCACCATACTAAAATAAAATGACATAATGTAACAAAGTTCCCACCATAGTCTAATAAAATGGCATAATGTAACAAAGTTCCCACCATACTATAATAAAATGACATAATGTAACAAAGTTCCTATCATACTATAATAAAATGACATAATGTAACAAAGTTCCCACCATACTATAACAAAATGGCATAATGTAACAAAGTTCCCACCATACTATAATAAAATGGCATAATGTAACAAAACTCCCACCATACTATAATAAAATGGCATAATGTAACAAAGTTCCCATCATATTATAATAAAACGACATGTAACAAAGTTCCCACCATAGCATAATAAAATGACATAATGTAACAAAGTTCCCACCATACCAAAATTAAAATGACATAATGTAACAAAGTTCCCACCATACTAAAATAAAATGACATAATGTAACAAAGTTCCCATCATACTAAAATAAAATGACATAATGTAACAAAGTTCCCACCATACTAAAATAAAATGACATAATGTAACAAAGTTCCCACCATACTAAAATAAAATGACATAATGTAACAAAGTTCCCACCATACTATAATAAAATGGCATAATGTAACAAAGTTCCCATCATATTATAATAAAACGACATGTAACAAAGTTCCCACCATAGTATAATAAAATGACATAATGTAACAAAGTTCCCACCATACTATAATAAATTGACATAATGTAACAAAATTCCCACCATAGTATAAGAAAATGACATAGTGTAACAAAGTTCCCACCATACTATAATAAATTGACATAATGTAACAAAATTCCCACCATAGTATAAGAAAATGACATAGTGTAACAAAGTTCCCATCATATTATAATAAAACGACATGTAACAAAGTTCCCACCATAGTATAATAAAATGACATAATGTAACAAAGTTCCCACCATACTAAAATAAAATGACATAATGTAACAAAGTTCCCACCATACTAAAATAAAATGACATAATGTAACAAAGTTCCCATCATACTAAAATAAAATGACATAATGTAACAAAGTTCCCACCATACTAAAATAAAATGACATAATGTAACAAAGTTCCCACCATACTAAAATAAAATGACATAATGTAACAAAGTTCCCACCATACTATAATAAAATGACATAATGTAACAAAGTTCCCATCATATTATAATAAAACAACATGTAACAAAGTTCCCACCATAGTATAATAAAATGACATAATGTAACAAAGTTCCCACCATACTATAATAAATTGACATAATGTAACAAAGTTCCCACCATAGTATAAGAAAATGACATAGTGTAACAAAGTTCCCATCATATTATAATAAAACGACATGTAACAAAGTTCCCACCATAGTATAATAAAATGACATAATGTAACAAAGTTCCCACCATACTAAAATAAAATGACATAATGTAACAAAGTTCCCACCATAGTCTAATAAAATGGCATAATGTAACAAAGTTCCCACCATACTATAATAAAATGACATAATGTAACAAAGTTCCTATCATACTATAATAAAATGACATAATGTAACAAAGTTCCCACCATACTATAACAAAATGGCATAGTGTAACAAAGTTCCCACCATACTAAAATAAAATGACATAATGTAACAAAGTTCCCACCATACTATAATAAAATGGCATAATGTAACAAGGTTCCCATCATATTATAATAAAACGACATGTAACAAAGTTCCCACCATAGCATAATAAAATGACATAATGTAACAAAGTTCCCACCATACTAAAATAAAATGACATAATGTAACAAAGTTCCCACCATACTAAAATAAAATGACATAATGTAACAAAGTTCCCACCATACTAAAATAAAATGACATAATGTAACAAAGTTCCCACCATACTAAAATAAAATGACATAGTGTAACAAAGTTCCCACCATACTAAAATAAAATGACATAATGTAACAAAGTTCCCACCATACTATAATAAAATGGCATAATGTAACAAAGTTCCCATCATATTATAATAAAACGACATGTAACAAAGTTCCCACCATAGCATAATAAAATGACATAATGTAACAAAGTTCCCACCATACTAAAATAAAATGACATAATGTAACAAAGTTCCCACCATACTAAAATAAAATGACATAATGTAACAAAGTTCCCACCATACTAAAATAAAATGACATAATGTAAGAAAGTTCCCACCATACTAAAATAAAATGGCATAATGTAACAAAGTTCCTTCCTGCAAAATACTAAAATGCATCAATGAACAAAGTCATGTACTATACTATAAAAAAAAGCATAATATATCAGTCACCCACCAAACTATAACAAAAAGCCATGAAGTAGCAAAGTTCCCAAAGATAATATAATCAAATAGCATGATGTAATGCAGTCAGCCACTGTATTATAATAAAATGGTATGATGTAACACAGTGAGCCACTGTATTATAATCAAATAGCATGATGTAACACAGTGAGCCACTGTATTATAATAAAATGGTATGATGTAACACAGTCAGCCACTGTATTATAATAAAATGGTATGATGTAACACAGTGAGCCACTGTATTATAATCAAATAGCATGATGTAACACAGTGAGCCACTGTATTATAATAAAATGGTATGATGTAACACAGTGAGCCACTGTATTATAATAAAATGGTATGATGTAACACAGTCAGCCACTGTATTATAATAAAATGGTATGATGTAACACAGTCAGCCACTGTATTATAATAAAATGGTATGATGTAACACAGTGAGCCACTGTATTATAATAAAATGGTATGATGTAACACAGTGAGCCACTGTATTATAATCAAATAGCATGATGTAACACAGTGAGCCACTGTATTATAATAAAATGGTATGATGTAATGCAGTCAGCCACTGTATTATAATAAAATGGTATGATGTAACAAAGTTTCTTACTATACTTTATTAAAATGGCATGGTGTAACACTCACCCAACCTACTACAATAAAATGTCATGATGTAACAGCTACCCATTGTACTATAATAAAAAATTCCCTGCTGTACTATAATAAAATGGTATCATTCAACAAAGTCAACCATCATACTATAATAAATTACATTATGTAGCAAAGTCACCAATTGTACTATAAGTGAAAATGACATGACGTAACAAAGTCACCAATTGTACTATAAGTGTTAATGATATGACGTAACAAAGTCACCAATTGTACTATAAGTGCTAATGACATGACGTAACAAAGTTAACCATCAGACTAAATTGAAATGACATGACGTAACAAAGTCACCAACTGTACTATAATCAAACTGCATGACCAAACAAAGTTCCTCACCGTATTATACAGTGTCCGTAAAGTCCTTGTACAGTTTGAATATTTAATAGCTTCACTTCCATATGAGATATAAACAATATGCAAAGTGAAAAAAGAGGGAATTTATTCAAGATTTAGTATATTTAACTGTAAGACTGTTAACTTTCAACATATCCACCAACGTGTTGAGTAGAAAACCGAACGAGATTCTGAACACATTCTGTAGTTGTGTACGAGTTATAGCTGAGATAACATTTGTTATCCTAGTACGAAGATCGTTTGGAGAGGAAGGTTTTGTTGAATGAATTTCAGTTTTTGCATGTCTGCAAAGAACAAAATCTAATGCGGACAAGTCCGGGGAGCGAGGTGGACAAAATGTTGGCCACCTCTTCTGATCCATCCGTTGGGGAAAAACCACGTTTATAGATCCTCGTACATTGCGGGCAAAGTGACAAGGTACTCCATCTTGCTGAGAAACTACGCTGTCAGTAAGGCTTGATCGCCTCAGTTCAGGAATAAGTTAATTCTGTAGCATATCCAAATCACAACAGTTCCTTCAAAATAGAAGACAAACCGTGCACGATTTTCCTAGAGCATACTAAACATTCACTGACTTAATAATTCTGAATAAATTACTTTTTTATTTTATTTTACACACTGTTTATATCTTATATAGAAGTGTGTTTGTGTGTGTGTTTTCCTTATAGCAAAGCCACATCTGGCTATCTGCTGAGTCCACCGAGGGGAATCGAACCCCTGATTTTGGCTTATACGTAAGTAAAGTTATTAAAGATTCAAACTGCACAAGAACTTTATGGACACCTTGATATTAAAACAACACGCTGTGACAGTCGCTCACAAAACTATAATAAAAGAAAATGACATGATGTAACAAAGTCACCCACTGAAATATAATAAAAGGGTATAACCTAACAATGTCACTCAGCATACCATAATAAAATGTCATGATGTAGCAGTCACTCAAATGTATAACAAAGTGGTAAGATGTAACAAAATCACACATCATAATATAATAAAATATGTAGTTCCACACTACACTATAATAACATTGCATGATGTAACAATCGTCCACTTTCCTATAATCAATTGGCATGATGTAACAAAGTCACCCATCATAATTAAATACAATGGTACGATATAACAAACTACAATAAAATGTCGTGACGTAACAAAGTTACTCAGTGTATTTACATTGATTGGGATATGATAAGTTTATTTGTTTCTGGATATTTATCAAAATCCAGTCATCCCCTAATTATGAATTAACAGATTAGAAGTAAAATAGCTTGTGTCCAGTACACACTGCCAACTATTGGGCTTCTCTTGTCTTAATGAATAACAAGTATTTGTCAATAACTATTATAACGCATTCAGTGTCCCATTATATTTTGTGTGAAGTAATCAGACGCGAACGAGGGTCCGCTAATCAACAGCCCAACATACCACCCGCTGTGTCACGCTCCGCCAAATATAATAAGAAAAAAAATGTATGTAATCAAAATTACATTGTTATTTAAAATAACCATTTTTTATTATTTTCTTATTTTGTGGTAAGTTACTCAGGCCATCTGCAATTGTTCATAATACAGAATTTTCTATCTCTTTCATATCTTACCTGCAATCCTGTTATTTTCTTTGCACCTTGAAGAAAGACACGTGACTACCGTGCGCTGCTTTCACACAAAATGGCCGTAGCTATAAAGCGTACTTCCTGATTGAGAAAAATAAAAAAATCATGACCCGAAAAAGATGAGTGCAGCTGTGCTTCCGAAAACGGACATTTCAAAATAAACATTGTGAAGGAATAATTGTTTCTAGCAGTGGCTATCAGTATCGAGTTTCACGACGTACTATCTACAGAGACTTCTAATAGTGGATCATAGTATCGGATTACACGACGTTCTTCCTATCTACAGGGACTTCTAGAAGTAGCTAACAGTATTGGATTTCACGAAATCATAGGTACAAGGACTTCTAGTAATGGCTAATAGTATTGTATTTCACGACATCCCATCTCCAGAAACTTCTAGTAGTGGCTAATAGTATTGGATTTCCCGACGTTCTTCCTATCTACAGAAACTTCTAAAAGCGGCTAATAGTATTGGGCTACACGACATCCTATCTGTGGCTAACAATATTGAGTTTCACGACGTCCTATCTACAGATATATTAAGTTTAGTCAGCCCGCTACTACAGGTCATTCAGCATTATAGACATTTGGAAGCCACAAGAACAGTTAACTATATGGGTTTACTGTTACTGCATGACAAGACAGTTTCCAAGCTTTCAACAGCGACCATGTGGGTTCACTGTTACTACATGACAAGACAGTTTCCGAATCTAGAACATCTAACCAAGTGGGTTTTCACTGTTACCGCATGATGAATTTCCGAGCTTACAGATGCTGAGGAAGAAGGTTCATTTTTAATCCATGACTAGATAATTTCCGAGCTTAGAACAGCTGACCAAGTGGGTTCAGTTTTATTGCATGACGAGTGTTCTTCCAACTAACTTCTAAGTTCGTATATGAATGCTTATTTATTTCTGGATGTGAGTTTTGGTAAAAGTGACCTGCTACACCTTACACACAGACATGAAAATATAATTCTGTTTGGGTGATACTGACCAGCTACACCTTACACACACACACACACAAGTGGTCAGGAAAACATACGTTCTGTTTAGGTGACAGTGACCTGCTACGTCTTATACGAGTGGACAGGAAAATATACGTTCTGTTTGGGTGATACTGACCTGCTATACCTTACACATGAGTGGACAGGAATACACAGTTCTGTTTGGGTGACAGTGACCTGCTATACCTTACACATGAGTAGACAGGAAAATCTACGTTCTATTTGGGTGGCACTGACCAGCTACACCTTACACATGAGTGGTCAAGAAAACAGTGACCTGTTATGCCTTACCCGAGTAGACAGGAAAGCATACACTCTCTTTGAGTGATATTTACCTGCTACACCTTAGACGTGAGTGGACAGGAAAACATACCTTCTGTTTGGGTGACACTGACTTGCTACACCTTACATATGAGTGGACAGGAATGGTCAACGATACCGCCTTTGTCTAATTAAGAATGAAATTAAAATATTTTTCACCTTAGAACATCATCGAATTTGTAAACACATCTAACCTATTTACTATTTGTAGTCTGTGACTTTGTCGGCTCCTATTAACATTAATTACTTCTATGGTCCTATAAGTCTTTCATATAGAGAATGGGTGATTCCACCCAATGTCTGATCAGATTTTATATTTAAAGAGTTTTGAGACAAGTCTGCTTCACATCTTTCTTGGAAGTAATTTATATTTTTGTTTTACATCTAAATTTATTTATATGATTTATTTACAAATCCTTTTAAAATATCGCTTTACTTCGAAGTTACGGTCAAAACCTGAATTACCGAGCCAATGAATTTCAGTAAAAATGTCCAAATCAATTAAAGTGGGTGTCCAGATTTGAACGCTAATGGAATAGTGATGTCCAACAGCATGTTAAAAAAAGCCTGTTAAAACATGTCAGCAATTGTGTTTTCTAGTTTCTACAAGTAATAACTGGTAGTGTAAACCTTATCTCAGTGCACAATGACCTAGACATCAAACTAATCCAGGTCATATGAACACTCGTCATCTTGGAACAGAACAAGTACGTGAACAACTTTCACTGTCTTTGTCAAAAGTTTATAACTATGTAAGTATAAGTTTACAACTATGTAAGTATAAGTTTACAACTATGTAAGTATAAGTTTATAACAATGTAAGATTTAAGCAAAAACATTTATGTACATATATGTATTTCTTTTTTAATATATTACTTAATACTCTTAGATCAAAGCTTTATTTTTCGCAAATATAGTTTAAACCACATAAGCTACAAAAATATGAAAATTAATTAACAGGTTGAACAATCGTCAAGGTTTTATATTTTACTTAAAGAAGGAGGACATTTCAAGCTCTTAGTCAGATCGTACTGTTTACAACAAAGGCGCATGCGCAGAATAAAAGGAATTTGAGTGCATAATATTTGAATTGCTAAGAGCGACAATTCTGAGCAAAATTATATTTATTACACGAAACTCAAGGTCATGAAAATATAAACAGACAGCAACTAAAATTTAAACAAAAAATGGAAAAAAAAATGTGTTTATTTAAACCAGATGGTTTTCGGATCCCCACACTGTAGATTAATGTTCTTTCCAGTCGTTCTCTTTGTGAATGTCTGTTGAAACAGGCCCGGCATGGCCAAGCGTGTTAAGGCGTGCGATTCGTAATCTGAGGGTTGCGGGTTCGCATCCCCGTCGCGCCAAAGATGCTCGCCCTTTCAGCCGTGGGGGGCGTTATAATGTTACGGTCAATCCCACTATTCGTTGGTAAAAGAGTAGCCCAAAAGTTGGCGGTGGGTGGTGATGACTAGCTGCCTTCCCACTAATCTTACATTGCTAAATTAGGGATGGCTAGCACAGATAGCCCTCGAGTAGCTCTGTGCGAAATTCAAAAACAAACAAACAAACTGTTGGAACAATAATCAGTCAATGACTCGAAAAGTCCTCAACTGTATGTTTGTTAATGGGAAAATGTTTATCTATAGGTGTATCTTAGTTCTGCAGTTTAATGTGGTTTAGACGTTTCTATGTTTGATCCCAATGTATAAACTATTGCATTTTCTTTTTTAACTATACAGTCAGTTCTAAATTCTGTAGTACATATAAAAAACTGTCTTATGTCAAAGGTTGTGTTCTCTCCGCTTACGTGTGTAGTGTTGTTTATATGTGGACAGGTGGTACACTTGATTCATTTACACGTGTGATTGCTTGGGGTATAATTTTAAGGTTACTGTACACCAGTATTATTTCTATGTTTTTTCATGCCTGTAAGAAACAATGGGTGGCTAATTGAAAATATATTTAATGGCAAGATTTTCAATGAATATTGTGTAATTGTTTGATATAATATATTTTATCTTCTTGTTGGTCTAATGGGACGTTAAGACAAGTGGAATACGATCGATGTGTTTTCTCAGTAGAGTTGAGTGTTTGCTCCTGGGTATATGATATGAGCCATCTTTGATGGTTGCATCATGGATGAGAGAATCAGGACGGTGTCTTTTAAGAGAAAAAAATTATGTCCTTTGATTTAGATTTATAATCGCTATCACCACTGCGTAATTTACGTAGTAGCAGAAATTGTGAGTAAGGTATTGACTTTTTGTCACTCTACGAATAGTAAGATTCGAAATGTAGGAAGGTGTGTGAACTAACGTGTTCTAGTGATCAGATGGTCGTCTTGTATGTATACGTTAATGTTGAAAAGGAGGATGTTGTCGGATATTTCCCAAGTTAACTCTAAAGAGGGGTGGAAAAATGAAACAAAGCGTTAAGAAGTTTCTAAATCAGATTTAGGCATGGATGCAATCCCTAGCATGTCGCCAATGTAGTGGTGACAGATTACGGGTACAAATCTATTGTACTGATTAAATACAAGGTTTCGTACGTATCCAACAAAGGTTGGCAAAGCTAAAGCCCATTTTGGTCCTTATAGCGAATCTGCAGATCTATTTGTAGTACCATTAACAACAAAGTCACTATGTGTAAGCACAAGTTTGGCTGAAGGTAGAACTGTGTGTGTGTTCAGTATGGGCCTTTGATCTGATAAATGTTTTAGTGCAATTAACCTTCATTGTGTGGAATAGATCTATACATTGATTTTATATCCATGGTAAGATGTAGTGTTCCTTACCAGATAACTGTGTTCTTTATTAATATAATAGCATGAGTGATCTCCTTTATGTAAAATCATGACAAATAATGACGAAACATTGTTGAGGTAACTAGAAATTTGACCTGTAGAACAACTACATGCAGATACAATGGAGCGGCGGGAATGTCCATCTTTGTGGATTGTAGGGAGAAGATAGAAAGTGGGATTTCTGGATTCACTTACAATGAGATTCTTGGTTGTAAAGGATAATTCGTCATCATCGATAATTCCTTCAAGTGTAGATGTTACTAGGCTGTTGCAGTTTTCTTGAAAAGATGTAGAAGGTACTGTTGTCTCAAAGCTTAGTTCTGAATAAATCCTTGCGCCACCTACTATGGTTCCACCTTTGTTTTATAATAATGTTGTCTCTTTGTTGCAAACATTATTTACAGCTATTTGTTCATCGTTAGAGATGTTTTAGCTTTAGTCTTCAGGTTTAAATATAAATCATTGACTTCAATCCTACACTTACAAATGAAGTAATCAAATGCGATGAACCTACCGGAAGGTGGCGGGAGTGTTTTTAAGAAAATTTAGAGATCGTAGGGACGAGTAATTTTAGAAGAATGGGTTTCCAAGGTTTTGGAAAAATGAGTTTCCAATTTAAGCTGCGAAAAAACCAACAAACATTTGATATCTTCCATTGTGCAAAAAAACGTCAACATTACTTTTGATAGGAACAAACTTAAAACCTTTATTAAGGATATTTAGTTCATTTGGTGAGATTTTCAAATTACTAGGAACAGTTTCATACAAGGGAGTTGATTTCAAGTGAGACTTGCCCTGTAAAATTAAAAGGTTTGCCTCTCAAACTATTAGGTGAATATATGAATCTAGGAAGTGCATATCTATTTGTAGGAATTTTAATATGTTTTTAGGCTTGTTTTCTGTTATCTGAAGGTACATTGTGTAAAGATCCCGAAGTGCCATTATGAAGATTCACGTTGACAGCACTGTTTAAAAGTGTTGAATATGATGCAGGTTTATGTATGGCTTTAAGGCTATTATTTCGTTGTAGTGACGTCACTTTCTTATCGCTTAAGATTCTAAAGAAATGTGATAGTTACGGTTCGATTCATCAATTATTCTCAAAATGTTTGAGGAATCTTGTTCGTTACAGATTTCATAAAATTTCTACCGGTGTTGTACCATTTCACTGGAAACTTTAGCCTGTAATGTTCAGAGCAGAAGACGGCGTGATGAATGTTGTACTTCTTTATTAAAACTTTGTTGAAAATGTTCTAGTTGATAATTAAAAGGCTGAAATTTTAACTAAAATCCACGAGGAATCAGGCCCAACTTCGAAGCTGATTGTTACAACGGTCTCAAAAAGAGTAACACCTACTTTTTATATGCAAAAACGGCTCGTTTGGGTTGAGAAAATATTTTACATAGAAGAACGAACAACGTTTCGACCTTCTTCGGTCATCGTCAGGTTCACAAAGAAAGAGGTAACTGACCGGAAGCTGACCACATGTTTGAAAGGGGTTGTGTAACTGAGTGTCGGAATGTAGAGGGCGGTGTTAGATGTTTGAATATATAATTTTATTTATATATATTTATATAATATATAATATATATTTATATATATTTTATTATATTAATATAGGTATAAAGGCGTTTTCCTTTATATTGGTTTATTTTGGGTTTAAGTTGTTGTATAAGTAAGATTTCTTTAATTTTGCGTTTGTTTATGTTTGTTTCGAAAAATCACCCATACTAGACTACACATTCCTTGGGACTCAGCACATGAAACAAAACAAAAACTCAACATACTAAGAAACCAAATAAACACAGCCATAAAACTATGCTCACCAGATAAAATTAACGATGAATTAGACAAAATAAAACAATACTTCATCAACATCAATAAGTTTCCTCCACAAACCGTAGAAAACATTATACGCACACACCTAGACAGAAAGCAAAATCAACCAACTAAAGTAAATATATCTCACGAATCAAAAAATCACGAAACCATATACTGCTGTATACCATATATTCCTGACATCAGCAAACAAATAACTAACATTTGGCAAAAACTAGTAACAAAATATGACATTCCAGTTAATACCAAATTTATTCAAAAACCAGGCACAAAACTGAGGTCTATACTATGTAAAAACTACACTGACAAACACCACACCAACATTATTTACAAAATACAATGTGATAACTGCCACGACTTCTATATTGGAGAAACAAGTAGAAAAATGGAAACCAGATTCAAAGAACATAAAAAGTCACCTTCACACGTTTTCGAACACTGCAAGTCAAATAAACATAACATAACCATAGAAAACACTCAAATATTAATTAAAAAACAAACATAAACAAACGCAAAATTAAAGAAGCCTCACTTATACAACAACTTAAACCCAAAATAAACCAATATAAAGGAACGCCTTTATACCTATTTTAATATAATAAAATAAATAAAATTATATATTCAAACATCTAACACCGCCCTCTACATTCCGACACTCAGTTACACAACCCCTTTCAAACATGTGGTCAGCTTCCGGTCAGCTACCTCTTTCTTTGTGAACCTGACGATGACCGAAGAAGGTCGAAACGTTGTTCGCTCTTCTATGTAAAATATTTTCTCAACCCAAACGAGCCGTTTTTGCATATAAATTTCTCAACAAGTGGGTTTCTCGACATCACTGAGTAACACCTACTGTTGCTAAACTGTTTGACTCCAGGTATTTTTGCGATGCAGAAATTTACTTAAAAGACAAATATAGTTGTTTGTGTTTTTTCTTCTACTCAATTACTTACGTTTCTAAATCGAAAATGAAAATGACGCTATTAATACAATCAACTAAAAGTAATCAGTAAGCGGGCTACTTTCGAAAACAAAACCATAGTTATTCATATCTTATCACAGTGACACGGCAGTACGTCTGCGGAATTACAGCGCAAGAACTCAGGTTCTGATACCCGAGGTGGCAGATCACAAACAATCCAACCCATTGTGTAGCTTTGCTTAATTACAAACAAACAATTTCATGCGTGTCGCGCCATCTCTTAAATATATTTAAAACTGTTATATGTCTCATTTCAAGTCGATGTGTTTATCAGTTTACTGACAAAAGTATATTGCTTATAATACGGTTAAACAGAACTTACTTCTTATTAAAGAGATTATTTCTGAAACTACCTTATTCTAATTGAATACAAAGAGACATATAGAAGAAAAACATTGTGGTTCACACAGCGCTTGTGCTGAAATCTTTTGCCAAAAGTTTAATTAATTAGTTTAATATTTTAAACTGTAAGTATCCATTTTATATAAACAATAGTAATAAGAAAGTAACAAGAACAAATACATATTAAAATATTTCACAACAAAGTAATGGATTTGGTGCATTTCTATTGTATGCGATACATTGAAATTATTATGTTTTGTTTTGTTGAAACTAGAGGACACCACTTTACAGTATATTTTAACAATCCCAACTCGCTGGAAATGTCTGACAGAACTTTTCACACTTAGGATATTTTACTATTGGCATTAATTAAAATTACTTCTTACTATAATAAGAATATTTATAACTCGAAGTTTTGAAATGTTATGTCGTCAATAAGCTTGTCATACAAAAGAAACAAAGATGTACTCAATTATTTTAACTCATTAAAAAAGAAATACATTAACCACTGATAACATTTAAAATCATACTTTAATAATGTAAAACTCTCGTTTGATAATTATCTTCATTATATTTGTGCCACACATATAATCTAACTTTAGTTAAATTTTATCGAATATCCTTTAGGTTTAATGGAAATTAATAAAGCCCTTTCACCCTTCGGGTTTTATTCATTAACTACGAGTAAGATGCCATCTAGTGTAGACAATGAAAATATTTACTGCTAAACGTAAAGATAGTTGTAACAATCTATATTTGGAGGAACTGTAGGTGGAAATTAGTTTTCCATAACGTTTACAGATAATACCTTTATAATCCTCTATTTAAACACTGAATACCTAAGTCAGGAATACCTAAGGTTAAATAAAATTTGTAGGTATATACCATTTATAAGAACAAAATTAAATATAAGTTGTAAAATTTGGGATGAAAATGAAAACGTTTACAAATGATAATAATACCTAATTTCATATTTAAAGATAAACATTTCAATATTACGAATCGTATTATTTCCTTTGTCAACTATTTCCTCAATAACGTACCTCTATTTTGAGTGAATTAACGAGCAAATAAGCCACTTGTCTTGGCAAATTAAAACCCATTAAAACTGATAAAATTAAACAAGATAAGCATCATAGGCTACTTTCATCATATAAATAAACTCTTAAACTATATATATAGTAAATCTAATCACAATTAACATGTAGGATGTCTAACTCAGAATTCAGTAAATATAGTGGTAGCCTTAATATTATTCAAATAAGGCGATCGCCTTCTTTCTGACACAAATTGTGTGTGACTATATAATTGCTTAAATGTATATTTTTCTTCACTAAATACTTGTAATTATAAATAACTTACACTTTATGATTCTCCAGCTCTGTATTTTTGAAAATATAATCCCATACGCACATGTTAAAAATATTTTTCTCTTCCGTAAACATACTACTACAGACATATAGAACGAGGTCACGTTCGAAACAAAGGATGCGTGTAGTACGTTTTCGTCCCGCCATCGCTTTGTTCCACGCCTCTAGTCACGTGAGTAATAAGGCGTTCTTGATTGGTGAGCCTTAGTAGCGATTGGTCTCTAGTTGTTAAAATACATAAAAAATTAGAACAAGGCCCTGTGTGACGTAAAAGTGACGTTTTGAGGAAGCGATTAATTTGATGACGTATTGTATAACCAGTTTTTAGGAAGAAGAGATCGAAGGTGTACCTAATCATCCCGAGTCCAACAAAATCAGACCCTAAAGTCCAACACAGTAAATGATCCTTAATAGAATGCAATTTGTAAAAGAATCAATACGCACACCTTAAAGTTTCAGAATACAGCAATTTTTTTCTGAACTATTTGAAAATCGTTTTGAAGTGTGTAATTAATAAAATATTTGTTTTATTAGACTTAGGTTTTCTCAAAAGTTTGTTATAGAAGAATAGTTACCTCAAACTAGCTGCTAGAATACGCATGAGACCTTCGGAGGGGCAGCAGTAAGTTTAGGGTCTTTCAAATTTGCAATCCGGGGTTTGATTCCTTGCGGTGGAAACAGCAGATAGTCCAATGTAACTTTAGCGTGTTTAATACTATTAATAAATACGCTTACAATGTTATTCTATAAGGAAGCACGAGACTTTTAAAAACTTATCAAAGTTTTAATATATTGCTGTACAAAATATTTATTAAAATACAATTATGTCTGTCCTTTGTTAACCGGCCCAGCATGGCCAGGTGGTTAAGACATTTGACTCGTAATCGGAGGGTCGCGGGTTCTGAATTGCCGTAGCGCCAAACATGCTCGCCCTTTCAGCCGTGGGGCGTTATAATGTTACGATCAATCCCACTATTTGTTGGTAAAAGAGTAGCTCAAGAGTTGGCGGTGGGTGGTAATGAATAGCTGCCTTCCCTCTAGTCTTACACTGCTAAATTAGGGACGGCTAGCACAGATAGCCCTCGAGTAGCTTTGTGCGAAATTCAAAATATAAAAACAAACAAACTTTGTTAACCGGCCCGGCATGGCCAGGTGGGTTAAGGCGTTCGACTCGTAATCCGAGGGTCGCAGGTTCTGAATCGCCGTCGCACTAAACATGATCGTCATTTCAGCCGTAAGCACTTTATAATGTTACGATCAATTCCACTATTTGTTGGTAAAGAGTAGCCCAAGAGTTGGCGGTGGGTGGTAATGAATAGCTGCCTTCCCTCTAGTCTTACACTACTAAATTAGGGATGGATAGCGCAGATAGCCCTTGAGTAGCTTTGCGCGAAATTCAAAACAAACAAACAAACCAAAGATTTACGAATATTGTTGGTCGTAATACCTTTTGGTTGAGCTAATATTACAAACAAAAACAAACCTTTGTTAACATCCATTTCTCAGTATTTCAATTAAGGTAATATAACAAGAAGGAAAAAACGAAAGTTTGTGCTTAAGGTTACGAAACTGTAGATTTTACAAGTTAACGGTTTCCTTCATAGCTGCAGTTCCTCAGGAAGTAAAGTGTTCTCAGTTTAGAGGGCTTAAGATTAAACTTTGATAACCTTGAGATTCTTGTGAAATGCCGTAAATTTAAACCACGTGCTAGCCAGGCACGTGCTAGCTGGGCATGTCCCCTTGCTAAGTTCAAGCTAATCTTCCCCTGTGTGCAGGTAAGATCAAAGAAGGAATTTTGTCTGACATAACAGAACCATTAGTTCATTCAAATTAACTGGTTCTTCGACACCAAAGTTTTAGGAATTTTATTCCAAATGTGTTAAATTTGTTTACCCTATTAAGGAAAATTGGCAAGCATGCTGTCAGACGGCAGCAGACAATCAGACAAGTTGCTGGTGGCCAGTGCTATAAACGTTAGTTTGTTCTGAGAAGAGATAAAATTATTTGTGACTTTGTTTGTACTAACAAAAAAGATTAAGTTGTTCCTTTTTAAGAAAACTACTCTTCAATATAAACAGATAACTGAAGAAATCTGCATAACATAAGAGAACCTCAAGTGATGCGTAAATGCAGCCTAGTTCTAGTGAAACTGAAGATAATGAAAATAATATGCCTAATTATAAACGTTTAATTGATATGCAGCTTGGTAGCAAAGAAAAGAAATCAAAAGGATATTGAAGACGATAGTATTGTGATGAATATTTAAAGTATGGTTTTATAAGGGGTGGTAACACTAATGACTTGCCACTATGTGTTCTTTGTTGTCCAACATTATCAAATGAGAGCATGAAACGTCACTTGAATACCAGATATCCAGAATACTCAGGTAAATCAATAGATTGTTTTTTCATAAATAAGAAAAATAAAATAGCTTTTCAAACAAATAATTTCACAAATGTTTTCCCCGAGATCTAATAAAGACTTGGTTATGACCTCATGTGAAATTTCAAAACTAACAGCCGAGACAGGTTATCCACACACTATTGGTGAAACATTAATACTTCCTGCAGTAAAAATAATTACATCTCGTGTTTATAAAAAAAACAATGAAATCAACTGAATTTATTGTCTCTATCTAATAACACAGCGAAGGTAGAAATGTGAATATGGTTATAAATATTGAAGAAACTCTTATACATCAAGTTCAATATAGTCAGTT
The DNA here is from genome assembly GCF_004210375.1 of Tachypleus tridentatus. NCBI lineage: Eukaryota > Metazoa > Arthropoda > Merostomata > Xiphosura > Limulidae > Tachypleus > Tachypleus tridentatus. The sequence continues at coordinate 138,409,278 of NC_134836.1, read as the reverse complement.
TTGTCATTACAAGTGAATGAAAGCACAGATATAGGAGATAATGACAATTTAATGTGCTTTGTAAGAATGTTAATAAAAAAAAACGATTCCAACAAGAACAACAGCCGACGAAATGTTTAATTTAATCAATAATTTTATAATTCAGAGTGATAAAAAATGTGTTGGATAGAGTACCGATGGTGCTTGTTCACATACAGGAGTTTTCCAGAGTATCCAACAACCTATCTTTTCAGGTGCATCTGAAAACATCTATTTGCCCCAAACATCTCAAAATATTATCTTTAAACAACTTTTTCAAAGAATTTTCACACAAAACCATCAACATAATTTCACAAAAAAGAGAATTTAAAACAACCTCACACGGAAAAATGCTAATTATATAAACATGACAACAACATCAAAATTCTAAAAGCAGATCAAGATAATGCTATAGTTATAATGAACACAAATGAATATATTCAAAAAATGAACAACATCTTATCAGATACAAACAAATTTAAACTAATACACAGAAATCCAACAAAAGCACATGAAAACCAATAAAACAAAACACTACTACAAAGTAAAAACAAAACCAAAACACGATCTCAGAAAACTTTTTTTCTTACCTATGCAAGACCGACTCACACCACAACTATATGGCACCCCAAACCTCATAAATCCGATTGTACACTATGATCCATAATATCAACCTTTGAATCATTTAACTACAAGCTCGGCAAATATACAGCGTGGGCATTATCTAAATATGTAACATCAGCCGGGTCATTTCTCAAAGACTCTTTCAACTTTGAAGTTATTCTTAATCAATTAAATTATAAAGCCTTAATGGCCAGTTTTGATGTAATCTCCCTCTTCGCAATCACTAAAGCCTGCAAAATAGCTTTAGAACTTTATATTCAAGACCCTAACCCATTAATACACACCCTCAGAAACTAATTAGCAACCCTTATAGAATTCACTACTACCAAAACTACCTATGTTCAATGACCAAAACTACCTATGTTCAATGACCAAAACTACCTATAAATAAACGGCATAAGTATGGAGAATGCCGTGTCACAAGCTCTAGCCAACATTTATATGTCACAGATTGAATCTCAAACGATCAATTCAGCCTTACATCCACTACTATACTGGTACGGATATGTTAACGATACAATTGCTGGATTTACATCTACAGAACATACACTTAGTTTTTTTTCAACCATGTAACTCTATACACCCCAACATTAAGTTCTCCTGTGAACAGGAAAAAACTGACCAAATAGAATTTTTCAATATCACGAGAACCGATACACAATTCAAAACAGAAAATCCACAAAAAAATCACCCATACTGGAATCCCCCGCTGATGCAGCTGTAAGTCTTCGGATTTACAACGCCAAAATTAGGGGTTCGATTCCCCTCGGTAGACTTAGCATATAGCTCGATGTGACTTTGCTATAAGAAAATACAAACGCACAAAATTAACAAAGAAATAAAAAAAAAATAACATTTCATCAACATTAACAAATTTCTTCCAAAAACCATTGAAAACATTATACGCACATACGTAGATCAACAACAAACAAATAATAACTCCCAGTATACTACAAAACGTTATAGTGCTGCATACCATATCTTCTCGACATCAGTGAAAGAATAATCAGCATTTGGAAAAAAACTTATAACAAAACACAACATTCCAGTAAACACCAAATTTATTTTAAAATTAGGTACAAAACTAAAGTTCATACTGTGTAAAAACTGCAATGACAGACACAACACCAGCATAATTTATAACATACAGTGCAATAGCTTCTATATTGTCACAACTTCTGTATTGGAGAAACAAGCAGAAAAATAAAATTAAATTCAAAGAAAAAAACACCTTTACACGTTTTGAACACTGCAGATCAAATAAACACAACATAACCATAGAAACCTCCCACATACTAAGTAAAGAAACAAATCAAATCAAAGAATCCTTACTTATACAACAACTAAATCCAAAATTAAACTAACATAAAGGAACACCTTTATACCAATACTAATAAACAACCTTAACAGCTAACTGCAACGGTCAGTTGCAAACTCTCTCTTGGAGATGACCTAAGAAGGTCGAAACATTGTTTTCTACTTTATTTTGGTAACAGTTTTGATACCCACAGCAGCCGTAATGAGACACAACAGTTTTGATACCCACAGCAGCCGTAATGAGACACAACAGTTTTGATACCCACAGCAGCCGTAATGAGACACAACAGTTTTGATACCCACAGCAGCCGTAATGAGACACAACAGTTTTGATACCCACAGCAGCCGTAATGAGACACAACAGTTTTGATACCCACAGCAGCCGTAATGAGACACAACAGTTTTGATACCCACAGCAGCCGTAATGAGACACAACAGTTTTGATACCCACAGCAGCCGTATTGAGATACAACAGTTTTGATACCCACAGCAGCCGTAATGAGACACAACAGTTTTGATACCCACAGCAGCCGTAATGAGATACAACAGTTTTGATACCCACAGCAGCCGTAATGAGACACAACAGTTTTGATACCCACAGCAGCCGTAATGAGATACAACAGTTTTGATACCCACAGCAGCCGTATTGAGACACAACAGTTTTGATACCCACAGCAGCCGTATTGAGACACAACAGTTTTGATACCCACAGCAGCCGTATTGAGATACAACAGTTTTGATACCCACAGCAGCCGTAATGAGATACAACAGTTTTGATACCCACAGCAGCCGTATTGAGATACAACAGTTTTGATACCCACAGCAGCCGTAATGAGATACAACAGTTTGATACCCACAGCAGCCGTATTGAGACACAACAGTTTTGATACCCACAGCAGCCGTATTGAGATACAACAGTTTTGATACCCACAGCAGCCGTATTGAGATACAACAGTTTTGATACCCACAGCAGCCGTAATGAGACACAACAGTTTTGATACCCACAGCAGCCGTATTGAGACACAACAGTTTTGATACCCACAGCAGCCGTAATGAGACACAACAGTTTGATACCCACAGCAGCCGTATTGAGATACAACAGTTTGATACCCACAGCAGCCGTATTGAGACACAACAGTTTTGATACCCACAGCAGCCGTAATGAGACACAACAGTTTGATACCCACAGCAGCCGTAATGAGACACAACAGTTTTGATACCCACAGCAGCCGTAATGAGACACAACAGTTTTGATACCCACAGCAGCCGTAATGAGATACAACAGTTTTGATACCCACAGCAGCCGTATTGAGACACAACAGTTTTGATACCCACAGCAGCCGTATTGAGATACAACAGTTTTGATACCCACAGCAGCCGTAATGAGATACAACAGTTTTGATACCCACAGCAGCCGTATTGAGACACAACAGTTTTGATACCCACAGCAGCCGTATTGAGATACAACAGTTTTGATACCCACAGCAGCCGTAATGAGATACAACAGTTTTGATACCCACAGCAGCCGTATTGAGACACAACAGTTTTGATACCCACAGCAGCCGTATTGAGATACAACAGTTTTGATACCCACAGCAGCCGTATTGAGATACAACAGTTTTGATACCCACAGCAGCCGTAATGAGATACAACAGTTTTGATACCCACAGCAGCCGTAATGAGACACAACAGTTTTGATACCCACAGCAGCCGTAATGAGACACAACAGTTTTGATACCCACAGCAGCCGTAATGAGATACAACAGTTTTGATACCCACAGCAGCCGTATTGAGACACAACAGTTTTGATACCCACAGCAGCCGTGATTGAGATACAACAGTTTGATACCCACAGCAGCCGTAATGAGATACAACAGTTTTGATACCCACAGCAGCCGTATTGAGACACAACAGTTTTGATACCCACAGCAGCCGTATTGAGATACAACAGTTTTGATACCCACAGCAGCCGTATTGAGATACAACAGTTTTGATACCCACAGCAGCCGTAATGAGATACAACAGTTTTGATACCCACAGCAGCCGTAATGAGACACAACAGTTTTGATACCCACAGCAGCCGTATTGAGACACAACAGTTTTGATACCCACAGCAGCCGTAATGAGACACAACAGTTTTGATACCCACAGCAGCCGTATTGAGATACAACAGTTTTGATACCCACAGCAGCCGTATTGAGACACAACAGTTTTGATACCCACAGCAGCCGTAATGAGACACAACAGTTTTGATACCCACAGCAGCCGTAATGAGACACAACAGTTTTGATACCCACAGCAGCCGTAATGAGACACAACAGTTTTGATACCCACAGCAGCCGTAATGAGATACAACAGTTTTGATACCCCCAGCAGCCGTATTGAGACACAACAGTTTTGATACCCACAGCAGCCGTATTGAGACACAACAGTTTTGATACCCACAGCAGCCGTATTGAGACACAACAGTTTTGATACCCACAGCAGCCGTATTGAGACACAACAGTTTTGATACCCACAGCAGCCGTAATGAGATACAACAGTTTTGATACCCACAGCAGCCGTATTGAGACACAACAGTTTTGATACCCACAGCAGCCGTATTGAGACACAACAGTTTTGATACCCACAGCAGCCGTATTGAGACACAACAGTTTTGATACCCACAGCAGCCGTATTGAGACACAACAGTTTTGATACCCACAGCAGCCGTAATGAGATACAACAGTTCTGATACCCACAGCAGCCGTAATGAGATACAACAGTTTTGATACCCACAGCAGCCGTATTGAGACACAACAGTTTTGATACCCACAGCAGCCGTAATGAGATACAACAGTTTTGATACCCACAGCAGCCGTATTGAGACACAACAGTTTTGATACCCACAGCAGCCGTATTGAGATACAACAGTTTTGATACCCACAGCACCCGTATTGAGATACAACAGTTTTGATACCCACAGCAGCCGTAATGAGATACAACAGTTTTGATACCCACAGCAGCCGTAATGAGACACAACAGTTTTGATACCCACAGCAGCCGTATTGAGACACAACAGTTTTGATACCCACAGCAGCCGTAATGAGACACAACAGTTTTGATACCCACAGCAGCCGTATTGAGATACAACAGTTTTGATACCCACAGCAGCCGTATTGAGACACAACAGTTTTGATACCCACAGCAGCCGTAATGAGACACAACAGTTTTGATACCCACAGCAGCCGTAATGAGACACAACAGTTTTGATACCCACAGCAGCCGTAATGAGACACAACAGTTTTGATACCCACAGCAGCCGTAATGAGATACAACAGTTTTGATACCCACAGCAGCCGTATTGAGACACAACAGTTTTGATACCCACAGCAGCCGTATTGAGACACAACAGTTTTGATACCCACAGCAGCCGTATTGAGACACAACAGTTTTGATACCCACAGCAGCCGTATTGAGACACAACAGTTTTGATACCCACAGCAGCCGTAATGAGATACAACAGTTTTGATACCCACAGCAGCCGTATTGAGACACAACAGTTTTGATACCCACAGCAGCCGTATTGAGACACAACAGTTTTGATACCCACAGCAGCCGTATTGAGACACAACAGTTTTGATACCCACAGCAGCCGTATTGAGACACAACAGTTTTGATACCCACAGCAGCCGTAATGAGATACAACAGTTCTGATACCCACAGCAGCCGTATTGAGACACAACAGTTTTGATACCCACAGCAGCCGTAATGAGACACAACAGTTTTGATACCCACAGCAGCCGTATTGAGATACAACAGTTTTGATACCCACAGCAGCCGTATTGAGACACAACAGTTTTGATACCCACAGCAGCCGTAATGAGACACAACAGTTTTGATACCCACAGCAGCCGTAATGAGATACAACAGTTTTGATACCCACAGCAGCCGTATTGAGATACAACAGTTTTGATACCCACAGCAGCCGTATTGAGATACAACAGTTTTGATACCCACAGCAGCCGTAATGAGATACAACAGTTTTGATACCCACAGCAGCCGTATTGAGATACAACAGTTTGATACCCACAGCAGCCGTAATGAGATACAACAGTTTTGATACCCACAGCAGCCGTATTGAGATACAACAGTTTTGATACCCACAGCAGCCGTATTGAGACACAACAGTTTTGATACCCACAGCAGCCGTAATGAGACACAACAGTTTTGATACCCACAGCAGCCGTAATGAGATACAACAGTTTTGATACCCACAGCAGCCGTATTGAGATACAACAGTTTTGATACCCACAGCAGCCGTATTGAGATACAACAGTTTTGATACCCACAGCAGCCGTAATGAGATACAACAGTTTTGATACCCACAGCAGCCGTATTGAGATACAACAGTTTTGATACCCACAGCAGCCGTAATGAGATACAACAGTTTTGATACCCACAGCAGCCGTATTGAGATACAACAGTTTTGATACCCACAGCAGCCGTATTGAGACACAAGATCGTTACCAGTAAAACACTTACGTAGCATGTGTCGCCATCTGTTACAGATATTGCTCAAACCATCTTCAAATTAAGACGTATGAAAATGTTGAGATGATGAATAAGTGATGTTACTTGAATTAGGCGAATTTCATTTTATGATATTCAACCAAACCCTTTATATGTTAATGTAATTGTTAAGAAATAAAAATTGTGAAACAAACATTGGCCAGTCAAATATAATGTTCGGATTTCGTTTTTTACAGATAGGTACAGTGATGAACTACTTCGTAATATTACAGTTTCGTTGTTTGTCGCCACCCATACTGACCAGCCTCTTTATAATATCAGGTTTATGTTACAGCTGTATATATTCTAACTAGTTATTTAAAGCTACATACAGTGCTTTGCAAAAGTATTCACTCCTGCAAATAACGTCACATTTTGATTAAATACAAATAATGTAAACACTTTTTAATGAACTTGTTTTATTAATATAGTTATCTGTGAAAGAAATTTAATGTCAACATAAAGAACACACTGAATAAACTGGAAGTTGCCAACTGCAGAAGTATTCAGTTCCCTAAGTCAGTAGTTGGTTCAAGCACTTTTTGCAGCTGTTAGTGTTGTGAGTCTTTATGGAAAAGTTTTCACCAGCTTTGCACAATGGAATGATGTAGTTTTTGGCCATTCTTCTTGGCAATTCTGACAAATTTGATGGGGTTGTTGATGAACTGCATTCTTCGAGTCTTACAATAAAGTTTCTGGTGGATTCAAGTCAGGACTTTGACTGGGCCACTCCCGAGCATTCACTTACTTCTTTTGAAACCACCCCGGTGTGACTTTGACCTTGTGTTTCGGATCATTGTTTTGCTGAATTTTCGACTCAACTTAGATTTTTGGATGACTTAATCAGGTTTTCGTCTGGGATTCGTTTGTACTTTGAACTATCCATCTTTCAATCCTGACAAGCGTCCCAATTCCTGCTGATGAAAATATACTCATAACACGATGCTTCCACCGCCATGCTTGATAGTTGGGATGGTGATGACGGAATGATGCGCTGTGTTGGGATTGGGCCAGACGTAACACTTTGAATTTAAACCAAAAAAGATCAATTTTGTCTCATCTGACCACAAAACTTTCTGCCACATATCTGCAGTATCATTTACAAGGTTTGTCACAAATTCCATAAGAGCGTTAAGATGATTCTTTTTCTGAAATGGCTTCTTTCTTTCCACTCTCCCATACAGAACAGTTTTGTGTAGAAACCTATACATTGTCAAGGTATTACCACTGGTTTCTATTTTAGACATGGAAATTTGCAAAGTTTTAAAGTCACTGTTGGCTTCACAGTTGCATCACTGTCCAGTTTCCTACTTACCCGGATGTTTTGTTTGGAAGGCTGACCTGATCTGGGTAGTGACTAGGTCGTATGAAGCTCATTCCGCTTCTTAATCATGAACTAAAAGGAATAATTAAGAACTTTGAAATTTTCTTGTAACTTTCTCCTGATCTATACTTCTCTACCACTTTTATCCGAAACTTATTTGGAAAGCTTCTTGGTTAATTTTTCGTATCACTCTGCGAATTGCGGTTTGAATAAATTTATTTACTCTGAATTCAAGCTAAACCATTTAGATTACATACAGACGTAGACAATTACACTAATATTGTGACCTTTCAGACTAATAATTTTCATCTGAACTAATTTAGGATTACTGTATTAAGGAGGTTGAATACTTATATAATTGAGAATATTCTATTTTTGAAAATCTAACTTACTTATATAATATCCACATGTTTTTTTGCTTGTTTGTTTTTTCAGCTGGGATTAGATTGTGTAGGTTATAAACATGAAGCCTCATTTGAAAGTTTCATGAGTGCAAGCTCAGATGACAACAAAATGTGAAAACTTTTGCAGGGGAAGCAAATACTTTGCAAGGCACTAAACACTGGCGAGCCATTTTGTAATATTAGTGTCTTGTTGTTTACACTTACAAACACTAACAAATCTCTTTATAATATTAGGGTTTTATTGTTTACAGCTACATACTCACTGGTAATGGTGAATGTGTTGTTATATGTACTTTTATTTATTTACCTCAATTCTTTTTAAGTGTTCTAGCAAATTTATCTAAATTAGTGATGTCGTTAGTGAATTAACAAGTCACAAAAACGAGCTAGTGTAAAATACACACGGAAACAATAAATAAAGTGTGCGTGTTTTCTTATAGCAAAGCCACATTGAGCTATCTGCCGAGCCCGTCGAGGAGAATCGAACCCCTGATTTTTGCGTTATAAATCCGTAAACATACCTCCGTACTAGCGGGGGGCGAATAAATAAAGGAATTCCAGATGTAATCTTTATATTTCATAAACACCGGCATTAGCTTCCCTTTTTTTCTCGAAAGATCTGTTATATAAACACTTTTTACCCATTTTAAAGGCCCGGTGGTTAAGGCACTCGTAATCCGATGGTCGCGAGTTCGAATCGTCACACCAAACACGCTCGCCCTCCCAGCCGTGGAAGCATTATAAGGTGACGGTCAATCCTGCTATTCGTTGGTAAAAAACGTAGCCCTACAGTCGGCGGTGGGTGTTGATGACTAGCTGCCTTCCCTCTAGTCTTACACAGCTAAATTAGGGACGGTTAGTTTTGCGCGAAATTCAAAAAACAAAACAAAACAATTATTAAATCACGCCTAGCATTCTTTAAGTTGGCACTAGACGGCACTATGCGAATGCAAAATAAAATGACATTCATGTTTACACCATGGTTAACAAACAACAGTGTATGCCTAAACTTTTACAATTCCCGCTTGAGAGAGAAAATGACGTTAAACTTTCACTTCTTTTCATAATGACGGTTTGTAGAATGCTTCAAGAATGCTATTCGGATAACTTTGTGCCAAATTATTTAGGATTCGTGATATATTAAGCATAAATTATTTTTGAGATTATAAACTATTAAACTATTCAGGTGTTTGTTTGTTTGTTTTTGAATTTCGCGCAAAGCTACACTTGGGCTATCTGCGCTAGCCGTCCCTAATTTAGCAGTGTAAAGCTAGAGGGAAGGTAGCTAGTCATCACCACCCACCGCCAACTCTTGGGCTACTCTTTTACCAGCGAACAGTAGGATTGACCGTCACATTATAACGAACCCACGGCTGAAAGGGCGAGCATGTTTGGTGTGTTTTCATGTTTATTCACCCACCTTTCTTGCATATGCGTTTGATTAAGTCTGTCACTGATGAAATGGACAGTCCGAGAGAAGTAGGTGAGCCATCATTGCAGTTTGTTTTGTTGGATTCTTTTGGGAGGGGGGCGAAGTTTCCAGTAACTTTTAGAAAGCTGTTTAAAATGAGTGTTTGGATAACCATTCATTTCAAGTGTATGTTGTAAACCAAGAAGTCCTTTAAATTCAGCTTCTTTCAAACTACAAAAACGATTAACCTTTATGACCCATTCAGTAACAGTTGACTTTTTTATGGAAATTGGAAAATGTTAAGTAAAATGAAATAAAATTAGTTTACAAGGAGGTTTTGTTTCAAGTTTCCCGTGGGTGTGATTTAGAAGAACATTACGAAGAGAGAGTTGACCATTTGCAACTCAGTGTTGATCTTTAGGCTTGACAAAAACATCGTTGTAATGTTGATTTTTCATTGGATAAGTTATTTTAAATTATTTGATGAAAATAATTCCAAGTACGGTCCAAGTAACGATGAAATATTATTATTTTTTAAGTTTCTACAAGTTTCCTTCATTCATAACTGTTGTAACTTGTAGGTCTAAGTTCTACAAGTGTTCTTTAAATAGAAATATCTCCCAAATAATACTACTTTAACTTAAAAATAATCTTACTTGTACAAATTTGTGGCTGATCTATCAGGTAACAGTGTATACCCGAAAATTAACGTTGATCCAAATACTCCTCCGAATTAATCTGACTGTCTCATTGACAGCTTTCTACTTGTATTTATATCTGATGTCTCACTTCTAGATATTCAATGAAATTACTGTTCTCCAGTGGTATAGCGGTATGTCTGTAGACTCACAGCGCTAAAAACCGGGTTTCGATACCCGTGGTGGGCAGAGCACCTATAGACTATTGTGTAGCTTTGTGCTTAATTCAAACAAACCAAAACCAGTTATCGAAATACTAGGTTTTCGTGATGCATTTATAACAGCCTGGGTATTTTAGGCCTACTATAACCATACGTGAACTTTAGCTCAAATCTTAATTGAAACAATGAAAATATAGCTCAGAAAATTTATGTAAATTTCGCATATTCTGATCAACCCTATCTAACATTAAATACTCCCAAGTAAAAACATTTTATGATATGTACTTCATGAAAATATTTCGATTTAATGAACTGTATGTAAGAATGTTTTTGTATATTTGCACTTGAGCACGCCAGGCTTCTCAAACAGATAAATTTATACAATTCACTTAATAAACTGTGATCTGAAATCAAACTGTATGTTAACACATGATTTTTGGAAACTTGCATTCCTCATATATATTAACAAAAGTGTAATTGTACTGAGATTTTCCACTCTATAACAGAATCATATTTAAAAAGGAATACAGTCTTAATTGGTTGGTAAATAATTGTGCTTCTTTGTTTCCTGTGTAAATACCACACCTAGTGTTTCTTGATCACACTGGGGGAGAAACCCAAGCACGAAAGTGGTCGTTACCGTTCCTCTGTTGTTTTGTGTGAGTGTGTGTTTTTTTTATTTTACGGAAGTGGTAAAAAAATCAACTATTTTCTTTCTTACAACTGTATCTTAACACAAACTTTTGATGTGAATTCACAGAATTAGTGTTTGCGTTATAAAACTAATTTCGTTTTGGTTTTGAATTTTTCTGCTAAATACCATTCTATCAACTTATACACAGAGAGTCGATACTATACATATAAGACTTCCCTCCCTTACTAAAACAATTAAATTATACTAAACACACACAAGTGATTTTCAGACATTAGTAACGCATTATCTTAAATACCATTAATACAGTTGGCGTTATATACTTGAGAAATATTTTTATATGCAATTTTAGGATATAAATAATAAAGAAATAAATGTGTGTCAAAATGTAGGAAAAGCCATGTTTAATTTTACATTTTAAAAAATGTCTAGGGGCAATTCAAAGAATCCTCTGCAGAAGTTTAAAAGTATATTTTACTCGGTTACTCTCTCAAACGTTTTTTACCCTTTAAAAATGAAGTGTAAAAATATAGATTCGCTGCATTCATCAACAATCTAGTAATAAGGTTATTAAAATAGAAAGCTTGTCAAATATACATATCGTTTGTATATCGTTTGTTCAGTCTCAAGGCCTATGCGACAAGTGTTAGATGTAACTTACAATATATGAAGGGCGTGATTTTTATCATAATTATTCACAGTGTTTGGTCTACCTTCTTTTAAATGTAGTAAATGAAGTAATTGTGATTTAGCTGTTATTTATCTTTGCATTAAAATATCACTTTTAATCTAATTTAACTCTAGTCTAATTAAAACAAAGCAAATACCTTATCACACTTCACACTAAGTTAACCAAACTAAGCTTTTAAAGTTTAACAAATAAGATAATATAACGCTCAAAATGTTTGCCTTTTTATTGCGTTAGGTTGTTCTAAAAACATCTTTGAAATTATTTGTAAGTATATTAGCTTCTTCCTTACTCATTTTTTTTTTGTATCCCAAAACAGTACACAATATTATAATTTTAGGCAGTGCTACCTAGTTTTACAACTTGAATTAAAACTTAGAAATAGGTCTTAAATAAATTAAAAAAATATTTTTACCGATTTAGAGATGTAACAGAATTACCGTTATAAGTTTAGTTTAATATGTGTGTTTGTTTCAGTACAGTATTGTTATTTCATGTGACATATATTGGATACTTATTGCACAAGTCCCACCTGTTTTCTAAATTTGTAAAAGATTATTGAGAGCAATTATCAACAAGATTTGTTTTACGAAAACGCTAGCGTGTTCGAACATTCTAGAAACTCGTCTTAAACTATATAAACCAATGTGCCAAGAGACAGTAGGAATATTATTGGTTAGTCAGTGTGCTATGGGCCTTGGAATATATAATTGTAATTAACGCTTATTAATCGGAAAACGATAGAGTTGAACCAGGAACGTTTATAGATTTTGAACATCACAAACCAGTAAATTAACTTCGTACGTTAGTATTTATTCGAGAACATTAAATATCCCCCCAATGATAAAAAGTAAGCGGTGTGAGACCAACCAGCTAGATAACTTTAGCGAGATGTGTAATAATGTCAGAATTAATCTGCTCGTCGTGGACCTGGATTGCCGATAAAATATTCAGTTCTAGACCGGATATAAGACTCAGTATTGTCTGTAAGTTTGTAAAACTGTTGTACATAAATCATTATTTGTAACATCTATTGTTATACACTGTATTGTTGTTCGCATAGTAAAATATATTTGTGTTAAAAATAAAAATTGTGTGTATCAACCTTGTTAGTAAATATCATAAATTCAATAACATTAATATTCAGTTTTCTTCTAAATTCAAATTTCCGGTTATTTGAAATTGTAATACATTAATATCCGAGATAACTTATTGTAAGTAACAGAGATCAAGCATTTATTTTCAGCTGCAGCGAAGAATGGCTTTGAGGTTTTTGGTTGTTTTTTTCAGGTAAAAAACATTTAGCTAGTAGCTTCGTCATCTTTTGATCATTTTGAGATATAATTACAGTTATTGTCCCAGGAGGTTAATCACTTTCGATTGATGCATTTCACGACGCTCAAGGTCTCATAGATTAATTTCTAATGAATAATAGAACTGAATAGAGCATATGTGCGCCCCACTCTTGCTATTGCTGGCGCACTAAAATATAGCTAATAAAAGAGGGGAGAGTTTCATAGATTAATCTGAGGATCCCGAGCTCGATTTTTCCGTCCCACCAAACATGCTCGTCATTTCAGCCGTGAGGGCGTTATAAACTAAGGGTAGCACAATAAATGTAAGTTTGTGGTGATGACTAGCTGACTTGGTTCTAGTCGTTCACTGCTAAATTATGAATGGCTGGCGCAGATAGCTCCCGTGTCTCCTGCAGCTTTGTACAAAATTCAAAACAAAACCGAATCTAAAAGAATTTCATGTGCCGTAGCACAAAGGTACACAATGGGTTATCTGTGCTCTGCCCACCATGTGTACTCAAATCCCGTTTGTAATGTTGTATGTCCGTAAACATACCGCTGTGTCACTAGGGGGCGTTCTGACTGCTAGTCACTTATTATCATTGCCTACTCGTCATAAAATTTAAATTTTAACGAATGAAGGATAAACATAATTTTTGTTAAGGAAAAGCTTGTTTTCATAATATAGTGACTTCTTGTCGCCTATACTACTAGGTGGTTAAGCCTAAGAAAGAAGTATTTATTTTGAGGGAGCAGAGGGAACACCTTGTCAATGTTGGTGAAATGACGACATTTAGAAATTTCAAAACTAAAATTATTATTTGACACAAGCTCATTACTATATATTTTGCTTTTCCTGGATATTTTCAGGTGCAGTTATAATCTGCGACTGTTTAACATGCGTTACATGAAAATAACTATTATTTGTATGTTTTGGTAATCTTTATTATTTTTATGTCCAAGTGCTTTTAACACTAAAAATCAGGTTTCGATATCAGTGGTGGACAGAGCACTGATAGCCCAGTGTAGTTTTGTACGTAACAACGACCAAAAGTATTTGTGCTTATTATAATTCTTTCTGTTTTGTTTGCGAGTAGATAATTTCGAATCCCAGAACTATGATTCACTGAAATTTTCCTAACGCTAAAATATATACTTGTAGCTAATGTTTCTATCAAGTAAGAACGTTTGTTTATAACGAGTTTAACTTGTCGTTCTAGCTTTTCATTACATCTATGGTATCTTTTGTACACGAGAAAGTATTAGTTAGAGGCTAATCATAATGGTTACATTTACGAAAAGAGAAACATTAATGTAAGGCTACATCATACACTTGTTTATTAAACAAGCTGGAAAATACACTAACACAAGGCTACACCATACTTGTTCGAGAAACGCTTGGAAAAAAGAACATTTGAATAAGACTATATAATATTTGTTTATAAAACATTTAGTAAATAATGATAACTTAAGGATGCATCATACGTATTTATGAAACCTTTGGGAAAAAGTTAGCATAAAACTATATCATAACTATTTTTGAAACACTTGAAAAAAAACACATTAGTATAAGGCTATATCACACTTATGTGTGGAAAACTTAGAGTAAGACTACATCACACTTGTATGTGTGTGTATTTTCTTGTAGGAAAGTCACATCGGGTTACCTGCTGAGTCCACCGAGGGAAATCGATTGTCTGATTTTAGCGTTGTAAATCCGTAGACTTACAGCTGTACCAGCGGAGGACCAATTGGTCCTTAAACACCTGGAAGAGAAACTTTAGCGTAAGGTACATTATATTTATGGTTATTGTTTTTCAGCACAAAGTTATACAATCGACTGTATGTGCCCTGACAACCTCAGGAAAATCGATTTGTTTGTTTTTGAATTCTCGCAAAGCTACACGTGGGCTATCTGCTAAATGGAAATGGGTCAATGGAAGTTACCACCCACCCCCAACCTATGGGCCACTCTTTTACCAACGAATATATGAATTGACCGTAATAATATCACCACGACTAAAAGGGTGAGCATGTTTAGTAGAATGGGGATTCGAACCCGCGACGATCAGATTGCAAGCAAGCACCCTAATCACCAGGCTTTGCCGGATCTGGGGAATCGAACCGTGGATCTTAGTATCATAGGCACGAACATTTACTTTGACCCATCAAAAGTCTGTGAGACACAAGTAAAAAAAACATTAGCCTAAGAATACATCAACCTTATTATCCAGATATGTGACAAATGTTAGATGTTTGTGTTGCAAAATCCTTATATGTTAAAAAAATCATATTCAAACTTCTTTTAAAGTATTAAACATTCACTTGATAAAATCTTATGAAGATGATGCATAGTTTCGCTATCTTATTTTTCTTACTGTAGTGTTTTGAGCATACAAAATAAGTTACAAATAATTCTCGCATTATATCCTAATGTCCATTTCATTAAGTTTTTTACCTTCCGTCTTGAATGTCTACAAATTACTTCCTATACCCGTGTTCATCATGTATTTGCACACATATATTATTTAGATACATACATATATATTTATTCGATTGTTATAAAATGACTTCACGTTGTTCAAAAGGTTTCATTTACAGAATAATATTTTTTTTCGTTTCACAAAGAGTGTTATAATTTAATTTGTCTTTGCTAGAGGGCGCTATCGTATTTAAAAGTTCACACAGTTCTGATATAAACGATCGGAGAGAAACAGCAAATGTGCTATTTTTAAACATCTTCATGTTCTCAGTATCTGACATTAAATACAGAATAATATTCGTTATAAAAAATGTAGTTAACATCTGTTATTGTAACTGGTTCTTTAAGATGACTCTCTGTTTTTTAGTTTTAAAGGATTCAGAGCAATAAATTTAAAGAGGTTAAATGCTACGTTTAAACCAAAAAATTATATCACAAAAAATATAGTTACCATCAATTCTCGAAGTGCAAATTTCAAACCGTACGCAACATTTATTAACGATGTACTAATTAACGTTATAACTTATACCTTCAATTAAATAAATGTGTTAAGATGTTAAAATACGGGACATTTCAGTAAATTTTAGTTTGACCTTCTACCTTTTCATTGAAAGATGTTAATAAAAATTTGATAAATATTTGAAATAAACGCTATGATACACAATATTTACGCGCTTGCAAAAGCAAAGTTAATTATAATAAAATGGCATAAAAATGCAGTGTTAAAAATATAATAGTTTGGTTTTGAATTTCGCGCAAAGCTACAAGAGGGCTATCTACGCTAGCCTTCCCTAATTTAGCAGTGTAAGGCTAGAAGGAAGGCAGCTAGTTATCACCGCCCACCGCCAACTCTTGGGCTACTCTTTTATCAAAGAATAATGGGATTGACCATAACATTATAACGCCCTCACAACTGAAAGGGCAAGCATGTTTGGTGTGACAGGGATTCGAACCCGTGACCCTCGGATTACAAGTCAAGTGCCTTAACCACCTGGCGAAGTCGGGCTAAAAATATAATAGGGCACTGCCTGACAACGAACAAGTATGTATACGTATAAGACTTTATGTATACCTTAACATTTTCCATAACAAAAATAACTTCAATTTTAAACATTCAGAATATTTTATTTTAAATTAATGTACATATACTTTAAACAGAGTTTTATGTTAACCAGTAGTGGTAATCTATATTTTCACTGTCAGTTTAATGTATATGTATATATAAAGTGACATTACTTCGTTTGAAATATTACTACAAAGTTTGGTGCTTGGCACAAATAATTTTTTATAAATATTTCGTGTTTTTTTACTTGAACAATTTTAATTAATTAATCCAGTTGAATAACAAATTAATAAATGTTTTTACGAGAAATAATAATAAAAAGAACTATTAAAATACATATGACTTATCACAAAAACTCTTATATGTACCTACGACCCAAAAGCGCTTTTGTATAGCAACGAGCCAAGAACTTTCCATTTTCGGTTTAACAATCCTGGTACACAAGGTCGCGCCCAACCTTAAACTCGTTATAAATTGAGATCTTGGAGCCAGTGGGACAATGCTTTCACTAATTTTATCTACATCAAGTCAGGTAGGGTCATTTGTTTTGGTCAAGATATTTGTTTTTTATGCAACTTATGAAAAGAAAGGCTGATTGTTATGACATTTTGTGTCTAATTAAAACTAGTGAATTATTATGATGGCATTTTGTGTTTATTTGTTTCTTGTTGACTAGACACAAAGAAATGGTAAAATCGATAAAAACCCTTGAAGAGACAACAGTTACACAGTTTAAATTTAAAGACTGTTATTCTATCGTCCGTTTTAGTCCTCTGTTTCTCTTGTCTGCTGGGTAAACAAAGGAAGTAATACAAGTTTAAAACTTTAAAAGTCAGTGTTTTGTGAAAGACATGACAAGAAGGAAGAAATAAGTTCGAGTATTCCACCTTTATTTACTTTGTAGGTGGGATAGTTCAGTCCAACCCTAGTCTGGCTATAGCCTTTATGAATTTAATGACTATTGTGCATTTTAAACGTGCTCCGAGTTTATTAGTGGCTACGTTTGATCACGTGACCAATTTGATTTTTTTTTCTTTCTTCATTACCCTACTTGGTGACCAAAGTACTTCAAGTACTGTAAATTATTGCCTTATATAGATCGGTTTTGTTGCTCATTTAACAATAGTTTTTTGTAGTTCAAACTGTAAAACACTAACAATTTTTTTTCAAAAGCTGTTGTCAATGGTAACTATTTTCTAAGTCCAAATACGTAGATGTAAATCGTGTGTTCACTGAAATTTAAGAAACATTTTCAAATTTCATTTAAGTCTTAATATAAGAAAATTATTTAGTTTGTAATTTTTACCCAAACTGAAACCTCTGGGATTCAGGTATAGTCGTCCCTAATTCAGAACTACTAAAATGCGTGTAGCAGGATTGGCAGTCAGTTTTATAATGTAGTCATGTGGAAAATATATAATGTTGCCAGTAGAATCACTTTTTAAACTTCGGATTTTTCAGTCGGGGAGTCTAACACGCCAACTATTCAGTTAAGCGGTTAATTCTGGGATAAAGCTCTGTACTTCGGAGCTGATAATCCGGGTTCGAATCCTTGCGATACCCACAAATATTCCCCGTAGTTTAACTTGTGGCATGTGGGTATATTATAGTATATATGATGGATGATAGAGTGGTTGGCTGCTTTCCCTTTAGTTAGTAGTTTAGAATTATGAAAAAAGAGCAGATAACACACTAGCTTCGTTGTAAGTACATGTTCAAAGCCATCCTTGCCCCATTATTCCTTTTAATAAAGTCTCCTTAACACTGTTCCATCTTTTTGCAACTTATCAATGATTTACGAAACAATATTTGACAGCAGGAGTTTTTTACAGTCACGAATTAAACAAAGAAGCCTCAAACAAACGTTTCCATTAGAGTTAAACCGTTAACAATGGTTAAATTATCCTTTTCTGTCAATGACCTTCTCATATCCATTTATGAGTAACCCTCACTGAACAGAAATTAGCTGTTAGAATCTAAAGTGCTCGTGGACCCTTTGGTTTGTTATTTTCACAGTTTAATAAAATACAAACAAAAACAACATTAATATTCGAACTAACATCACTTATTACTTATCATGTTTCTGTCTTTTACTTCGAAAAAGCGATTTGACCCAAGTTTTGTTGTTTTTGTTCGTGCTATTTCTTTACGTTATCGTTTAAAAGAGCAAAATTAGAAAATTAATCAACACGATATATATGACATGATAAGTATATATGACATGATAAGTATATATGAAATGATAAGTATATATGATGTATATATGATAAAATGGACTCCATCTATAGAACGATAGGAAAAACATGCCGTTAATCCGAAGGCTAAAATTGTTAACATTTTAGTCGTCGGAAAGTTAAACGTTTTAATCTGTCGGTAATTCGAGGGGTAAAACATATTTAACTTGTGGGTAACATGAGGATTGGACGCTTTTAACATGTCGTTAATCTGAGTGTTAAACATTTTAACAAATCGAAAGCTGAACATTCAATATAGGGATAAATGGTTCTCAATCTCTTGGCCCAGGACCCATTTGTAAATACTAGTGACAAAACGCGACCTACTAACTAACTATCACCTATTTCCAAAGTCTGTTGCAGCCCCTTCGTACATTTTTACTACCTAGTATTGGTTTGTGACCTATGGGTTGACAAATTCTGACCTGTAACATTTGACAGGGGTACAGTCAGCAGTACAAAGTAGGGTAGGGATCTTTTTCTCCCAAAAATGTGGACTTTTCCTTCTACACAAAGAAATTATACGATTTACCTAAATCTAGTTAAATTTCTGAAACAAAAGTATTCAGAGCCTGAGAGAATCAGGAGTTTATTACAAAATATAGTCGATCTTTCAGTCCTTTTGAAATACGGGGTGGTCGTCCCCTAGCCCCAATCACCCCCGTTACGCCTCTGCGAACATCATCTGATCTCTCTTATCGGAAATTTTTGTTTGTGCTTTGTTGTTTGCCTTAACACAAAACTACGTCCACCGCGGATAATCGAACCTCGGATTTTAACGTTTTAAGTGCATAAACCTATCGCTGACACACAGGGGGAGTAGGCTTTCTAACCCTATTTAATTTTTTTTTTTTTTGCATTTTAAAGATCGTATGCAAAAAGTATTTGTGAAGTGAATATGGGTTGAACTTTTGAAAATATTATGTATTTGTTTTCAATACAGTTGTAAACACATTTTACGACTTGGTCCTGAAACTCCTTCTTTCCGCTGAAAGCTGTTTGTGTGAAGAAACTGGTCACTAAACTAAGTTATTGGTTAACACGAAATACTTGCAAGGTTAAATGTGTACACATGAAATACTTCACGAGCATAGAGGAACTCCGAAATTTATATTACACATTCAAGGCACCTCTAGTTAATGCAGGGCTGTGTAATGACGCTCAGAAGTTTGCGCCCCTGTCTAGTTGAATGTATTAGTAGTTAGGTGTTATATCTCACCGCAGGGCGAGGTCGGGGTGGAGTGGATGTGATATCTTGTCAAGCGTATTTCATAGTAAACTGATCAAGGGCGGGACGTTTCGAAGAAGTTGAAATAACATAATAATAAATGTATGAATATGGAGTTCATAACTGTCTTATGAACTTTCTTATGCTGGCTAGAACGTAGTTATTAAACCCAAGTTCAAAACGTGCTCTTTTTTCCGCCCTTTTTTTAAAAAGCTTTTATTTTACACAAATTGCAGCAGATGGCGTTGTAACTGTATCAATTTTCTTAAAGAAGAAACACATTTTGTATTAGTTTTAATAGCTAAATACTATTAGTAAAGTTAATTTCATATAGTAGAGATACTACAGAAAAAAAAAAACGCAATTGCCTTGCTATTTTTTTGACACGTTTATATAAAAACATTATCCCAGTATCGGGTTTATTTTTAGATAACATAATGGCTGACGAGAATCACGGTCCATTACTGCATTTGAGATGATGAACACGTTATAAAGGTGAAAGTCAAGCTTTACATTTCAGTCAGATAAGAGATGGATGTATGTAATTTTTACAAGCTACTTTCTCTCTAATTCATAATTAGAAACGGCTAATTAAGATCGATCTCGTGAACCTCGCATAAAATTAAACAATCGCCATCTATAATTCGGAAAGTTGGTTTTTAGAATATTTAATTTTATTCTTTATTTAGCCGAAGCTCGTTGAAGCTGTGTCACATGAAATTAATATAATATAAACAATAACTTTTATAAAAGGAACACATGGTATTGAAAAGGATACTTTAATTATTTAAGGATTTATTTAACTTTTTCTACGTATTTCTCATAGAGCAATACAATTGTCTTTAGAGCAGTTAAGCCTTCTAAACAGCCACTTGTTAGTAGAAACGTTGAGTTATAATCATTTTGCTATTTATGATTACTTTAAACTAATAGATTTAGTTGGCTCATTATTTATAGCACCACCTTACAAAAAAGGTATCCCTACGTATATATTGTTTCTTTGATCCCTACGTATATATTGTTTCTTTGAATTTCGCGCAAAGTTACAAGATGGCTGTTTGTGCTAGCCGTCCCTAATTTAGCAATGTAAGACAAGAGGGAAGGCAGCTAGTCGTCACCACCCACCACCAACTCTTGGGCTATTATTTTACCAACGAATAGTGGGATTGGCTGTCACGTTATAACGTCCCTACGGCTGAAAGGACAAGTATCTTTAGTGCGACAGCGATTTGTACCCGCGACCATCACATTACGAGTCAAACGCCTTAACGCCCCTAGATATATATATATATATAGTAAATGATTACGTTAAAATTCTTTGGTATGAAAAAATAGAAATATTACTTCACTCAAATAGTGTGATTTTTCAAAATGGTTTGTTGTTAAGACCAAACCTAAATGTTAGCGTTACGAAATATCAAGCTTAACGCTGAACCGCAAAGAGGAGTTTCAAGATTAAAAGAAAAATTAACTGCCATGATTTACGATAACAAAAATAAATTATAAAATGGATAACGTTAATATTAAAATCAATTACATTAGCATCTGATTTTGTTGTTGTTCAACCAAAGTATTTATGTATAGACAATATTTGATAGCACAAAATATAAGACACCGTTAATGCTAAGAAAACAATCTAGTGTTTTATGCCTGTACAGTTCTGGTAAAAAGAAAAAATTAAAAACAGTAATTAGTTAGGGCATTCTATTCCCACGATGTTAAACCTATTTTCCTTCATTCTAAAGTTGCATAGCACGCCCTCGAAATTTAATAATCTACAAAAGTAAAGAAAGAAAGCCAGTCACCTAATTACAGTATACGTTGATTGAATGTGTTTGGCCAAAATAATCGAGAAGGTGTTAAATGCAAAAAATAAAATAAAAGCAGGATGAGAACATTTGTCGGTAATAATAAGAGGAGGCCTTGATGTTCTAATATTTGCGTTAATATATTTTGTTTAATTAGAATAGTTTTATAATGTACCTTTTCATTGTAGTTTTTCTTCGTAATTTAATTACTGAATTATTATAACGTTGTATGTGAAAGTTTGTACACAACTGAAAATTAGAAATGCTCTTCTGGAGAACTGTTATTAGTCAGGCAACTAAATTAAACAATACATGGTCTGAAACTTAAAATCACAAAACATTCTTGTAAAAAGAGGGAAAGTTGTGTAAACACAAGCACGTGAATAAATGTATAGTTTGTTTGTTTGTTTGTTTGTTTGGGAATTTTGCACAAAGCTACTCGAGGGCTATCTGTGCTAGCCGTCCCTAATTTAGCAGTGTAAGACTAGAGGGAAGGCAGCTAGTCATCACCACCCACCGCCAACTCTTGGGCTACTCTTTTACCAACGAATAGTGGGATTGACCGTCAGATTATACACCCCCACGGCTGGGAGGGCGAGCATGTTTAGCGCGATGCGGGCGCGAACCCGCGACCCTCGGATTACGAGTCTTACGCCTTACGCAATAAATGTATAGATCAAACATGCTACACGCATACACGCATGGATGGAAAGGAAATACGACAGACAAGTACATACACGGATAAGAAGAGAGCCAACAAAATAAATACGCTAATAGATAGATAGATATGTGTGTGTGTATATATACACCCTTGTGAAAATTAATTGAAACAAGACGGAAAATAACTATTTTTTCAATTTTATGCGTTTTATTTCTGAGAATCCAAAAATTACTCACAAATTAATACATGATATGACCGCCTTTATTTTTCAGAAGGTCATTAATCCGCTTTGGCATCGAGTCCACGAGTTCACTGCAATCTCTACTAATTTTTTGGATCGCGGTACCACACCTCAATTATGGACTCGATTAGCTTACTTTCGTAGTACAGTCTTTTCCCCGAAGTCTTTCTTTACAAATTCCCCAAATATTTTCAATAGGATTTAAGTCCGGAGAGTTTCCAGGCCAGTCTAGCACCTTTATTTGCGTTGTAGTCATAAAAATTCTTCACAAATTTCGATGTGGCATGGAGCCAGATCTTGCTGAAAAATGCCAGATCCATCTGGAAATCTCTTTTTCAATTCTGGAACGACTCTTCGATGTACTGTGGTCCTCACATCATACTTTCTACGATATGTAAACCTCCAACGCCATAGTAGCTGAAAAAGCCCCAAAACATCTTCTTCAAGGTATGTTTTACGAACTGATTGATGTGAGATTCTCAAAGTTTCTCACCTGGAGATCTGCGAACATGCAAAATTCTTTGATCCTGTACGAAGAAATGAGTCTCGTCACTGAATAACACCTTCATCCATTGTTCTTTGCGTCCAGTTCTTGTATTTCAGACCCCATTGATACCGTTTTTCTTCATTGAGTTGGTAAGAAGTTATTTTTTTGACTGGTCTCCTTGCCCTTCTAACGCAATTTCGAATGACGTAATATATCCCAAAAATAGATCGACCGTACTGCAAAACACAGCTAATGATGCCAGCTGATTTCCTTTAATAGTCATTTTTTCACATAGACGGCATCATTAGCTGTCCAGCCATGCTGGAAGTATTGTAAAATGACCATTTGTTTCAATTAATTTGCACAAGGGTGTATATATATAGACAGGTAAAAGACGGACATAACAATAAATACACTAATAGGTAGACAGACAAGTACATACACAAATAAGGAGATGGGGAAATAAACACATAAAAAGCTCTAACAAACAGACAGACAACTTGCTGAAAGTAAAGTTCTAATTTGTAGAAGGCAGTCTTGATATCATGACGCAAGTAAAGATTCGTCAAATTTTTTACGAAAAATGTCCCCCCCCTCCAATGGCAGAGCTGTCTGTCTGTGGACTTACAATGCTAGAAACAGGGTTTTGACACGTGTGGTGGGCATAGCACGGACAGACAAATGTGTAGCTTTACGCTTAACTTCAAATAAACAAACAAGAAAATTATATTATGGCCCGGCGGGTTAAGGCACTCGACTCGTAATCCGAGGGTCGCGGATTCGAATCCCCGTCACACCAAAAAATGCTCGCCCTTTCAGCCGTGGGGCATTATAATGTAAAAGTCAATCCCACTATTCGTTGGTAAAAGAGTAACCCAAGATTTGGCAGTGGGTGGTGATGACTAGCTGCCTTCCCTCTCGTCTTACACTGCTAAATTAGGGACGGCTAGCGCAGATAGCCCTCGAGTAGCTTTGTGTGAAATTCCAAAACAATCTAACTAAACTGTTAGAATTATTTCCAAGAAAACTCTTTTCATTGTTTACAAGTGAAATATCAGCATTGTTCTCAAGTGAACTATAAGAATTGTTCTAAAGTAATTTAAGCGTTGTTCCCAAGAGAATTCTTTGCTTTGTTTTAAAGTATAATGTTAGGTTTCTTTCCAAGTGAACTGTTAGTTTTGTTCTAAAGTGTAATCCTTTAGTATTCTTTCTAAGAGAACTATTAGATTTGTTTCAAAGTGTAATGTTAGGTTTCTTTCCAAGTGAGCGCAGATAGCCCTCGAGTAGCTTTGCGCGAAATTAAAAAAACAACAAACTTTCCAAGTGAACTGTTAGCTTTCTTCTAAAATGTAATTTTAGTTTTCTTTCCAAG
>NC_134836.1:138336179-138384059 GCF_004210375.1 Tachypleus tridentatus | reverse complement strand
ACTTATTATCGACCATGTGTCACCGGTAACTTATTATTGACCATTATTGTTGAAAATCATCGGTAACTTATTATCGACTTATTATTGACCATTGTGTTAATCACCAGTAACTTATTATCATTACCATTGTATTTAATCACCGGTAACTTATTATTGACCATTGTGTTTAATCATCAGTAACTTATTATCGACTTATTATTGACCATTGTATTAATCATGGTAACATTATCGACTTATTGACCATTGTGTTAATCACCAGTAACTTATTATTGACCATTTGTGTTAATCATCAGTAACTTATTATCGACTTATTATTGACCATTGTATGTTAATCACCAGTAACTTATTATTAACTTATTAACCATTGTGTTAATTTAATCGTCATAACATTATCGACTTATTATTACCATTGTGTTAATCACCAGTAACTTATTGACCATTGTGTTAATCATCAGTAGTAACTTATTATCGACTTATTATTGACCATTGTGTTAATCACCAGTAACTTATTATTGACCATTGACTTTATGTTGTCACCAGTAACTTATTATTGACCATTGTATTAATCATCAGTAACTTATTATCGACTTATTATTGACCATTGTATTGTTAATCATCAGTAACTTATTATCGACTTATTATTGACCATTGTGTTAATCAGGTAACTTATTATCGACCATTGTGTTAATCACCAGTAACTTATTATTATTGACCATTGTGTTAATCATCCAGTAACTTAATTATCGACTTATTATTGACCATTGTGTTGACAATCACCAGTAAAACTTATTATTGACCAGGCATGGTAACTTATTATCGACTTATTATTGACCATTAGTGTTTAATCACCAGTAACTTATTATTAAACTTATTATTGACCATTGTGTTAATCATCGGTAACTTATTATCGACTTATTATTGACCATTGTGTTATTACCAGTATTGACCATTGTGTTAATCATCGGTAACTTATCGACTTATTATTGACCATTGTGTTAATCACCAGTAACTTATTATGACCATTGTGTTAATCACCAGTAACTTATTATCGACCATTGTGATTAATCACCAGTAACTAACTTTGTATTGTGACCATTGTGTTAATCATCAGTAACTTATTATCGACTTATTATTGACCATTGTAGTAACTTTGTACCGAACTTATTATTATTGACCATTGTGTTAATCACCAGTAACTGATTATTGACCATTGTGTTTAATCATCAGTAACTTATTATCGACTTATTATTGACCATTGTGTTTAATCACCAGTAACTTATTATTAACTTATTATTGACCATTGTGTTAATCATGGTAACTTATTATCGACTTATTATTGACCATTGTGTTAATCACCAGTAACTTATTATTGACCATTGTGTTAATCATCGGTAACTTATTATCGACTTATTATTGACCATTGTGTTTAATCACCAGTAACTTATGACCATTGTGTTAAATCTGGTAACTTATATTGACCATTGTATTAATCATCGGTAACTTATTATCGACTTATATTGACCATTGTGGTAATCGGTATTTATCGACTTATTATTGACCATTGTGTTAATCACCAGTAACTTATTATCGACCATTGTGTTAATCACCAGTAACTTATTATTGACCATTGTGTTAATCATCGGTAACTTATTATCGACTTATTATTGACCATTGTGTTAATCACCAGTAACTTATTATCGACCATTGTGTTAATCACAGTAACTTATTATTGACCATTGTGTTAATCATCCAGTAACTTATTATCGACTTGGCATTGTGTTAATCACCGGTAACTTATTATTGACCATTGTGTTAATCACCATAACTTATTATTGACCATTGTATTAATCATCGGTAACTTATTATCGACTTATTATTGACCATTGTGTAATCATCGGTAACTTATTATCGACTTATTATTGACCATTGTGTTAATCACCAGTAACTTATTATCGACCATTGTGTTAATCACCAGTAACTTATTATTGACCATTGTGTTAATCATCGGTAACTTATTATCGACTTATTATTGACCATTGTGTTAATCACCAGTAACTTATTATTATTGACCATTTATTGACCAGTATCTTCATGGTAACTTATTATCGACTTATTGACCGACCATTGGTAATCACCGAGCTTAAACTTATTGACCATTGTGTTAATCATCGGTAACTTATTATCGACTTATTATTGACCATTGTGTTAATCACCAGTAACTTATTATTGACCATTGTGTTGTCATCAGTAACTTATTACGACTTATTAGTGGTAATCATCCAGTAACATTATCGACATTGACCATGCATTACCAGGTTAATCACCAGGTAACTTATTGTATGAAATTGCATTTATTATTTAATCACCAGTAACTTATTATTGACCATTGTGTTAATCATCGGTAACTTATTATCGACTTATTATTGACCATTTGTATTTAGTCAATCGACTTATTATCGACCATTGTGTTAATCACCGGTAACTTATTATTGACCATTGTGTTAATCATCGGTAACTTATTATCGACTTATTATTGACCATTGTGTTAATCACCAGTAACTTATTATTGACCATTATTGACGTTGTTTTAACTTATTATTGACCATTTGTTGATTAATCATCAGGTAACTTATTATCGACTTATTATTGACCATTGTGTTAATCACCGGTAACTTATTATCGACCATTGTGTTAATCACCAGTAACTTATTATTGAACCATTGTATTGTCATCAGTAACTTATTATCGACTTATTATTGACCATTGTGTTATTCAATAACCAGTATTATTGACCATTGTGTGTTGTCATCAGTAACTTATTATCGACTTATTATTGACCATTGTGTTAATCACCAGTAACATTATTAACTTATTATTGACCATTGTGTTAATCCATCGGTAACTTATTATCGACTTATTATTGATTTATTGTTTAATCACCGGTAACTTATTATTGACCATTGTGTTAATCATCGAACTTCGACTTATTATTGACCATTGTGTTAATCACCGGTAACTTATTATTGACCATTGTATTAATCATCGGTAACTTATTATCGACTTATTATTGACCATTGTGTTAATCATCGGTAACTTATTATCGACTTATTATTGACCATTGTTTAATCACCAGTAACTTATTATCGACCATTGTGATTTGTCACCAGTAACTTATTATTGACCATTTATGTTAATCATCGGTAACTTATTATCGACTTATTATTGACCATTGTTTAATCACCAGTAACTATTATCGACCATTGTGTTAATCACCAGTAACATTATTGACCATTGTGTTAAAATCATCGGTAACTTATTATCGACTTATTATTGACCATTGTGTTAATCACCATAACTTATTATTGACCATTGTGTTAATCATCGGTTAATCACCACCAGTAACTTATTATCAACCTATTGACCACAGTTAATCATCAAGCAACTTATTATCGACTTATTATTGACCATTGTGTTAATCACCAGTAACTTATTATTGACCATTGTGTTAATCACCAGTAACTTATTATCGACCATTGTGTTGTCACGGTAACTTATTATTGACCATTGTGTTAATCATCGTAACTTATTATCGACTTATTATTGACCATTGTATTAATCATCAGTAACTTATTATCGACTTATTATTGACCATTGTGTTAATCACCAGTAACTTATTATTGACCATTGTGTTAATCACCGGTAACTTATTATACCATTGTGTTAATCACCAGTAACTTATTTGACGTGTTAATCATCGGTAACTTATTATCGACTTATTATTGACCATTTGTGTTAATCACCAGTAACTTATTATCGACCATTGTGTTAATCACCAGTAGTCTTATTATTGACCATTGTGTTAATCATCAGTAACTATATTATCGACTCTATTATTGACCATTGTATTAACTTTCATCAGTAACTTATTATCGACTTATTATTGACCATTGTGTTAATCACCAGTAACTTATTATTGACCATTGTGTTAATCATCGGTAACTTATTATCGACCGTATTATTGACCATTGTGTTAATCACCGGTAACTTATTATTAATCCTTATTATTGACCATTGTGTTATCATCATCAGTAACTGCATTATCGACTTATTATTGACCATTGTGTTAATCACCAGGTAACTTATTATTGACCACTGTGTTAATCATCAGTAACTTATTATTTCGACTTATTATTGACCACATTGTGCTAATCACCAGTAACCTTATTATTGACCATTGTGTTAACCACCAGTAACTTATTATTGACACATTGTATTAATCATCGGTAACTTATTATCGACTTATTATTGACCAATGTAATAACCAGTAACTTATTATCGACTTATTATTGACCATTGTGTTAATCACTCAGTAACTTATTATCGACCATTGTGTTAATCACTACAGTAACTTATTATTGACCATTGTGTTAATCATCAGTAACTTATTATCGACTTATTATTGACCATTGTGTTAAATCACCAGTAACTTATTATTGACCATTGTGTTAATCACCAGTAACTTATACATTGACCATTGTGTTAATCACCAGTAACTTATTATTGACCATTGTGTTAATCACCAGTAACTTATTATTGACCATTTAATGTTAATCACCGTAAACTTATTAATCGACTTATTATTGACCATGTGTGTTAATCACCAGTAACTTATTATCGACCATTGTGTTAATCACCAGTAACTTATTATTGACCATTGTGTTAATCATCAGTAACTTATTATCGACTTATTACGGACCATTGTGTTAATCAATCAGTAACTTATTATCGACTTATTATCGACCATTGTGTTAATCACCAGTAACTTATTATTGACCATTGTGTTAATCATCGGTAACTTATTATCGACTTATTATTGACCATTGTGTTAATCACCAGTAACTTATTATTGACCATTGTGTTAATCATTAGTAATTTGAGACTTATTATCGACTTATTATTGACCATTGTGACCAATAATCTTGACAGTAACTTATTATTGACTTTGTGCGGTATTAGTTTAATCATCAGTAACTTATTATCGACTTATTATGTGACCATTGTGTTAATCACCAGTAACTTATTATTTTGACCACTTATGTGTTAATCATCAGTAACTTATTATCGACTTATTATTGACCATTGTGTTAATCACCAGTAACTTATTATTGACCATTGTGTTAATCACTCAGTAACTTATTATCGACCACGTTGTGTTAAATCACCAGTAACTTATTATTGACCATTGTATTAATCATCAGTAACTTATTATCGACTTATTATTGACCATTGTATTAACTTTCATCAGTATCTTATTATCGACTTATTATTGACCATTGTGTTAATCACCGTGCAACTTATTATTAACTTATTATTGACCATTGTGTTAATCATCAGTAACTTATTATCGACTTATTATTGACCATTGTGTTAATCACCAGTAACTTATTATTGACCATTGTGTTAATCATCAGTAACTTATTATCGACTTATTATTGACCATTGTGTTAATCACCAGTAACTTATTATTGACCATTACATCACCGAAACTTATTATTGACCATTGTATTAATCTCATCGGTAACTTATTATCGACCTTATTATTGACCATTGTATTAATCATCAGTATCTTATTATCGACTTATTATTGACCATTGTGTTAATTTAATCACCAGTAACTTATTATCGACCATTGCAAGTTAATCACCAGTAACTTTCTATTATTGACCATTTATTGTTGGTATCATCAGTTGACCCACTTATTATCGACTTACTATTGACCATTGTGTTAATCACCAGTAACTTATTATCGACCATTGTGTTAATCACCAGTAACTTATTATTGACCATTGTGTTAATCATCCAGTAACTTATTATCGACTTATTATTGACCATTGTGTTAAATCACCAGTAACTTATTATTGACCATTTGATGTGAAATCACCATAACTTATTATTGACCATTGTATTAATCATCAGTAACTTATTATCGACTTATTATTGACCATTGTATTATTAATCATCAGTAACTTATTATCGACTTATTATTGACCATTGTGTTAATAATCGGTAACTTATTATCGACCATTGTGTTAATCACCAGTAACTTATTATTGACCATTGTGTTAATCATCAGTAAAACTTATTATCGACTTATTATTGACCATTGTGTTAATCACCCAGTAACTGATTATTGACCATTGTGTTATTCATCAGTAACTTATTATCGACTTATTATTGACCATTGTGTTAATCACCAGTAACTTATTATTAACTTATGTATTGACCATTGTGTTAATCATCAGTAACTTATTAACGCGACTTATTATTGACCATTGTGTTAATCACCAGTAACTTATTATTGACCATTGTGTTAATCATCAGTAACTTATTATCGACTTATTATTGACCATTGTGTTAATCACCAGTAACTTATTATTGACCATTGTGTTAATCACCAGTAACTTATTATTGACCATTGTATTAATCATCAGTAACTTATTATCGGACTTATTATTGACCATTGTGGTAATCATCAGTAACTTATTATCGACTTATTATTGACCATTGTGTTAATCACCGGTTACTTATTATCGACCATTGTGTTAATCACCAGTAACTTATTATTGACCATTGTGTTAATCATCAGTGTAACTTATTATCGACTTATTATTGACCATTGTGTTAATCACCAGTAACTTATTATTGACCATTGTGTTAATCACCAGTAACTTATTATCGACCATTGTGTTAATCACCAGTAACTTATTATTGACCATTGTATTAATCATCAGTAACTTATTATCGACTTATTATTGACCATTGTATTAATCATCGGTAACTTATTATCGACTTTATTGACCATTGTGTTAATCACCAGTAACTTATTATTGACCATTGTGTTAATCATCAGTAACTTATTATCGACTTATTATTGACCATTGTGTTAATCACCAGTAACTTATTATTAACTTATTATTGACCATTATGTTAATCATGGTATTAACTTATTATCGACTTATTATTGACCATTTGTGTTAATCACCCAGTAACTTATTAGCTTTATTATTGACCATTGTGTTAATCATCAGTAACTTATTATCGACTTATTATTGACCATTGTGTTAATCACCGGTAACTTATTATCGACCATTATTTGATTTTAATCACCAGTAACTTATTATTGACCATTGTGTTAATGCAGTCTTGTTGTACGGTAACATTATTATCGTTAACTTATTATTGACCATTGTGTTAATCACCGGTAACTTATTATCGACTTATTATTGACCATTGTGTTAATCACCAGTAACTTATTATTGACCATTGTATTAATCATCGTGTAACTTATTATCGACTTATTATTGACCATTGTGTTAATCACCAGTAACTTATTACGGTATTGACCATTGTGTTAATCACCAGTAACTTATTATTGACCATTGTGTTAATCATCAGTAACTTATTATCGACTTATTATTGACCATTGTGTTAATCACCAGTAACTTATTATTGACCATTGTGTTAATCATCAGTAACTTATTATCGACTTATTATTGACCATTGTGTTAATCACCAGTAACTTATTATTAACTTATTGACCGATGCATTGTGTTAATCATCAGTAACTTATTATCGACTTATTATTGACCATTGTGTTAATCTTGGTAACTTATTATTGACCATTGTGTTAATCATCGGTAACTTATTATCGACTTATTATTGACCATTGTGTTAATCACCAGTAACGTATTATTGACCATTGTGTTAATCACCAGTAATTATTATTGACCATTGTATTAATCATCAGTAACTTATTATCGACTTATTATTGACCATTGTATTAATCATCAGTAACTTATTATCGACTTATTATTGACCATTGTGTTAATCACCAGTAACTTATTATCGACCATTGTGTTAATCACCAGTAACTTATTATTGACCATTTGTAATTTAATCATCAGTAACTTATTATCGACTTATTATTGACCATTGTGTTAATCACCAGT
Source organism: Tachypleus tridentatus (assembly GCF_004210375.1). Lineage (NCBI taxonomy): Eukaryota > Metazoa > Arthropoda > Merostomata > Xiphosura > Limulidae > Tachypleus > Tachypleus tridentatus. The sequence continues at coordinate 138,376,050 of NC_134836.1, read as the reverse complement.
AACTTATTATCGACCATTGTGTTAATCACCAGTAACTTATTATTGACCATTGTGTTAATCATCAGTAACTTATTATCGACTTATTATTGACCATTGTGTTAATCACCGTAACTTATTATTGACCATTGTGTTAATCATCAGTAACTTATTATCGACTTATTATTGACCATTGTATTAATCATCAGTAACTTATTATCGACTTATTGACCATTGTGTTAATCACCAGTAACTTATTATCGACCATTGTGTTGTCATCACCAGTAACTTTATTATTGACCATTTGTGTTAAATTCACCAGGTAACTTATTATTGACCATTATTGTTCACGTCAACACACACTTGATTATTGACAATCATTGTAGTCATCATGTAACTTATTATCGACTTATTATTGACCATTGTGTAATCATCAGTAACTTATTATCGACTTATTATTGACCATTGTGTTAATCACCAGTAACTTATTATTGACCATTGTGTTAATCACCAGTAACTTATTATTAACTTATTATTGACCATTGTGTTAATCATCCAGTAACTTATTATCGACTTATTATTGACCATTGTGTTAATCACCAGTAACTTATTATTGACCATTGTGTTAATCACCAGTAACTTATTATCGACCATTGTGTTAATCACCAGTAACTTATTATTGACCATTGTGTATTAATCATCGGTAACTTATTATCGACTTATTATTGACCATTGTATGTTAATCATCAGTAACTTATTATCGACTTATTATTGACCATTGTGTTAATCACCAGTAACTTATTATTGACCATTGTGTTAATCATCCGGTAACTTATTATCGACTTATTATTGACCATTGTGTTAATCACCAGTAACTTATTATTGACCATTGTGTTAATCACCAGTAACTTATTATTGACCATTTGTATTAATCATCAGTAACTTATTATCGACTTATTATTGACCATTGTATTAATCATCAGTAACTTATTATCGACTTATTATTGACCATTGTGTTAATCACCAGTAACTTATTATCGACCATTGTGTTAATCACCAGTAACTTATTATTGACCATTTGTTAATCATCGGTAACTTATTATCGACTTATTATTGACCATTGTGTTTAATCACCGGTAACTTATTATCGACCATTGTGTTAATCACCAGTAACTTATTATTGACCATTGTGTTAATCATCAGTAACTTATTATCGACTTATTATTGACCATTGTGTTAATCACCATAACTTATTATTGACCATTGTGTTAATCACCAGTAACTTATTATTAACTTATTATTGACCATTGTTGTTAATCATCAGTAACTTATTATCGACTTATTATTGACCATTTTGTGTTAATCACCAGTAACTTATTATTGACCATTGTGTTAATCATCAGTAACTTATTATCGACTTATTATTGACCATTGTGTTAATCACCAGTAACTTATTATTGACCATTGTGTTAATCACCAGTAACTTATTATTGACCATTGTATTAATCATCAGTAACTTATTATCGACTTATTATTGACCATTGTATTAATCATCAGTAACTTATTATCGACTTATTATTGACCATTGTGTTAATCACCAGTAACTTATTATCGACCATTGTGTTAATCACCAGTAACTTATTATTGACCATTGTGTTAATCATCGGTAACTTATTATCGACTTATTATTGACCATTGTGTTAATCATCAGTAACTTATTATCGACTTATTATTGACCATTGTGTTAATCACCAGTAACTTATTATTGACCATTGTGTTAATCATCAGTAACTTATTATCGACTTATTATTGACCATTGTGTTAATCACCAGTAACTTATTATTAACTTATTATTGACCATTGTGTTAATCATCAGTAACTTATTATCGACTTATTATTGACCATTGTGTTAATCACCAGTAACTTATTATTGACCATTGTGTTAATCATCAGTAACTTATTATCGACTTATTATTGACCATTATTGTGTTAATCACCAGTAACTTATTATTGACCATTGTGTTAATCACCAGTAACTTATTATTGACCATTTGTGTTAATCATCAGTAACTTATTATCGACTTATTATTGACCATTGTGTTAATCATCAGTAACTTATTATTAACTTATTATTGACCATTGTGTTAATCATCAGTAACTTATTATCGACTTATTATTGACCATTGTGTTAATCACCAGTAACTTATTATTGACCATTGTGTTAATCATCAGTAACTTATTATCGACTTATTATTGACCATTGTGTTAATCACCAGTAACTTATTATTGACCATTGTGTTAATCACCAGTAACTTATTATTGACCATTATTGTAATAATCATCAGTAACTTATTATCGACTTATTATTGACCATTGTATTAATCATCAGTAATTTATTATCGACTTATTATTGACCATTGTATTAATCACCAGTAACTTATTATCGACCATTGTGTTAATCATCAGTAACTTATTATCGACTTATTATTGACCATTGTATTAATCATCAGTAACTTATTATCGACTTATTATTGACCATTGTGTTAATCACCAGTAACTTATTATTGACCATTGTGTTAATCATCGGTAACTTATTATCGACTTATTATTGACCATTGTGTTAATCACCAGTAACTTATTATTAACTTATTATTGACCATTGTGTTAATCATCAGTAACTTATTATCGACTTATTATTGACCATTGTGTTAATCACCAGTAACTTATTATTGACCATTGTGTTAATCATCAGTAACTTATTATCGACTTATTATTGACCATTGTGTTAATCACCAGTAACTTATTATTGACCATTGTGTTAATCACCAGTAACTTATTATTGACCATTGTGTTAATCATCAGTAACTTATTATCGACTTATTATTGACCATTGTATTAATCATCAGTAACTTATTATCGACTTATTATTGACCATTGTGTTAATCACCAGTAACTTATTATTGACCATTGTGTTAATCATCAGTAACTTATTATCGACTTATTATTGACCATTGTGTTAATCACCAGTAACTTATTATTGACCATTGTGTTAATCATCAGTAACTTATTATCGACTTATTATTGACCATTGTGTTAATCACCAGTAACTTATTATTGACCATTGTGTTAATCACCAGTAACTTATTATTGACCATTGTATTAATCATCAGTAACTTATTATCGACTTATTATTGACCATTGTATTAATCATCAGTAACTTATTATTAACTTATTATTGACCATTGTGTTAATCATCAGTAACTTATTATCGACTTATTATTGACCATTGTGTTAATCACCAGTAACTTATTATTGACCATTGTGTTAATCATCAGTAACTTATTATCGACTTATTATTGACCATTGTGTTAATCACCAGTAACTTATTATTGACCATTGTGTTAATCACCAGTAACTTATTATTGACCATTGTATTAATCATCAGTAACTTATTATCGACTTATTATTGACCATTGTATTAATCATCAGTAACTTATTATCGACTTATTATTGACCATTGTGTTAATCACCAGTAACTTATTATCGACCATTGTGTTAATCACCAGTAACTTATTATTGACCATTGTGTTAATCATCAGTAACTTATTATCGACTTATTATTGACCATTGTATTAATCATCAGTAACTTATTATCGACTTATTATTGACCATTGTGTTAATCACCAGTAACTTATTATTGACCATTGTGTTAATCATCGGTAACTTATTATCGACTTATTATTGACCATTGTGTTAATCACCAGTAACTTATTATTAACTTATTATTGACCATTGTGTTAATCATCAGTAACTTATTATCGACTTATTATTGACCATTGTGTTAATCACCAGTAACTTATTATTGACCATTGTGTTAATCATCAGTAACTTATTATCGACTTATTATTGACCATTGTGTTAATCACCAGTAACTTATTATTGACCATTGTGTTAATCACCAGTAACTTATTATTGACCATTGTATTAATCATCAGTAACTTATTATCGACTTATTATTGACCATTGTATTAATCATCGGTAACTTATTATCGACTTATTATTGACCATTGTGTTAATCACCAGTGACTTATTATCGACCATTGTGTTAATCACCAGTAACTTATTATTGACCATTGTGTTAATCATCAGTAACTTATTATCGACTTATTATTGACCATTGTGTTAATCACCAGTAACTTATTATTGACCATTGTGTTAATCATCAGTAACTTATTATCGACTTATTATTGACCATTGTGTTAATCACCAGTAACTTATTATTGACCATTGTGTTAATCACCAGTAACTTATTATTGACCATTGTGTTAATCATCAGTAACTTATTATCGACTTATTATTGACCATTGTGTAATTAATCACCAGTAACTTATTATTGACCATTGTGTTAATCACCAGTAACTTATTATTGACCATTGTGTTAATCATCAGTAACTTATTATCGACTTATTATTGACCATTGTATTAATCATCAGTAACTTATTATTAACTTATTATTGACCATTGTGTTAATCATCAGTAACTTATTATCGACTTATTATTGACCATTGTGTTAATCACCAGTAACTTATTATTGACCATTGTGTTAATCATCAGTAACTTATTATCGACTTATTATTGACCATTGTGTTAATCACCAGTAACTTATTATTGACCATTGTGTTAATCACCAGTAACTTATTATTGACCATTGTATTAATCATCAGTAACTTATTATCGACTTATTATTGACCATTGTATTAATCATCGGTAACTTATTATCGACTTATTATTGACCATTGTGTTAATCACCAGTAACTTATTATCGACCATTGTGTTAATCACCAGTAACTTATTATTGACCATTGTGTTAATCATCGGTAACTTATTATCGACTTATTATTGACCATTGTATTAATCATCAGTAACTTATTATCGACTTATTATTGACCATTGTGTTAATCACCAGTAACTTATTATTGACCATTGTGTTAATCATCAGTAACTTATTATCGACTTATTATTGACCATTGTGTTAATCACCAGTAACTTATTATTAACTTATTATTGACCATTGTGTTAATCATCAGTAACTTATTATCGACTTATTATTGACCATTGTGTTAATCACCAGTAACTTATTATTGACCATTGTGTTAATCATCAGTAACTTATTATCGACTTATTATTGACCATTGTGTTAATCACCAGTAACTTATTATTGACCATTGTGTTAATCACCAGTAACTTATTATTGACCATTGTATTAATCATCAGTAACTTATTATCGACTTATTATTGACCATTGTATTAATCATCAGTAACTTATTATCGACTTATTATTGACCATTGTGTTAATCACCAGTAACTTATTATCGACCATTGTGTTAATCACCAGTAACTTATTATTGACCATTGTGTTAATCATCAGTAACTTATTATCGACTTATTATTGACCATTGTGTTAATCACCAGTAACTTATTATTGACCATTGTGTTAATCATCAGTAACTTATTATCGACTTATTATTGACCATTGTGTTAATCACCAGTAACTTATTATCGACCATTGTGTTAATCACCAGTAACTTATTATTGACCATTGTGTTAATCATCAGTAACTTATTATCGACTTATTATTGACCATTGTGTTAATAACCAGTAACTGATTATTGACCATTGTGTTAATCATCAGTAACTTATTATCGACTTATTATTGACCATTGTGTTAATCACCAGTAACTTATTATTAACTTATTATTGACCATTGTGTTAATCATCAGTAACTTATTATCGACTTATTATTGACCATTGTGTTAATCACCAGTAACTTATTATTGACCATTGTGTTAATCATCAGTAACTTATTATCGACTTATTATTGACCATTGTGTTAATCACCAGTAACTTATTATTGACCATTGTATTAATCATCAGTAACTTATTATCGACTTATTATTGACCATTGTATTAATCATCAGTAACTTATTATCGACTTATTATTGACCATTGTGTTAATCACCAGTAACTTATTATCGACCATTGTGTTAATCACCAGTAACTTATTATTGACCATTGTGTTAATCATCAGTAACTTATTATCGACTTATTATTGACCATTGTGTTAATCACCAGTAACTTATTATCGACCATTGTGTTAATCACCAGTAACTTATTATTGACCATTGTGTTAATCATCAGTAACTTATTATCGACTTATTATTGACCATTGTGTTAATCACCATAACTTATTATTGACCATTGTGTTAATCATCAGTAACTTATTATCGACTTATTATTGACCATTGTATTAATCATCAGTAACTTATTATCGACTTATTATTGACCATTGTGTTAATCACCAGTAACTTATTATTGACCATTGTGTTAATCACCAGTAACTTATTATCGACCATTGTGTTAATCACCAGTAACTTATTATTGACCATTGTGTTAATCATCAGTAACTTATTATCGACTTATTATTGACCATTGTATTAATCATCAGTAACTTATTATCGACTTATTATTGACCATTGTGTTAATCACCAGTAACTTATTATTGACCATTGTGTTAATCACCAGTAACTTATAATCGACCATTGTGTTAATCACCAGTAACTTATTATTGACCATTGTGTTAATCATCAGTAACTTATTATCGACTTATTATTGACCATTGTGTTAATCACCAGTAACTTATTATCGACCATTGTGTTAATCACCAGTAACTTATTATTGACCATTGTGTTAATCATCAGTAACTTATTATCGACTTATTATTGACCATTGTATTAATCATCAGTAACTTATTATCGACTTATTATTGACCATTGTGTTAATCACCAGTAACTTATTATTGACCATTGTGTTAATCATCAGTAACTTATTATCGACTTATTATTGACCATTGTGTTAATCACCAGTAACTTATTATTAACTTATTATTGACCATTGTGTTAATCATCAGTAACTTATTATCGACTTATTATTGACCATTGTGTTAATCACCAGTAACTTATTATTGACCATTGTGTTAATCATCAGTAACTTATTATCGACTTATTATTGACCATTGTGTTAATCACCAGTAACTTATTATTGACCATTGTGTTAATCACCAGTAACTTATTATTGACCATTGTATTAATCATCAGTAACTTATTATCGACTTATTATTGACCATTGTATTAATCATCAGTAACTTATTATCGACTTATTATTGACCATTGTGTTAATCACCAGTAACTTATTATCGACCATTGTGTTAATCACCAGTAACTTATTATTGACCATTGTGTTAATCATCAGTAACTTATTATCGACTTATTATTGACCATTGTGTTAATCACCAGTAACTTATTATTGACCATTGTGTTAATCACCAGTAACTTATTATTGACCATTGTGTTAATCACCAGTAACTTATTATCGACCATTGTGTTAATCACCAGTAACTTATTATTGACCATTGTGTTAATCATCAGTAACTTATTATCGACTTATTATTGACCATTGTGTTAATCACCAGTAACTTATTATCGACCATTGTGTTAATCACCAGTAACTTATTATTGACCATTGTGTTAATCATCAGTAACTTATTATCGACTTATTATTGACCATTGTATTAATCATCAGTAACTTATTATCGACTTATTATCGACCATTGTGTTAATCACCAGTAACTTATTATTGACCATTGTGTTAATCATCAGTAACTTATTATCGACTTATTATTGACCATTGTGTTAATCACCAGTAACTTATTATTGACCATTGTGTTAATCATCAGTAACTTATTATCGACTTATTATTGACCATTGTGTTAATCACCAGTAACTTATTATTAACTTATTATTGACCATTGTGTTAATCATCGGTAACTTATTATCGACTTATTATTGACCATTGTGTTAATCACCAGTAACTTATTATTGACCATTGTGTTAATCATCAGTAACTTATTATCGACTTATTATTGACCATTGTGTTAATCACCAGTAACTTATTATTGACCATTGTGTTAATCACCAGTAACTTATTATCGACCATTGTGTTAATCACCAGTAACTTATTATTGACCATTGTATTAATCATCAGTAACTTATTATCGACTTATTATTGACCATTGTATTAATCATCAGTAACTTATTATCGACTTATTATTGACCATTGTGTTAATCACCAGTAACTTATTATTAACTTATTATTGACCATTGTGTTAATCATCAGTAACTTATTATCGACTTATTATTGACCATTGTGTTAATCACCAGTAACTTATTATTGACCATTGTGTTAATCATCGGTAACTTATTATCGACTTATTATTGACCATTGTGTTAATCACCAGTAACTTATTATTGACCATTGTGTTAATCACCAGTAACTTATTATTGACCATTGTATTAATCATCAGTAACTTATTATCGACTTATTATTGACCATTGTATTAATCATCAGTATCTTATTATCGACTTATTATTGACCATTGTGTTAATCACCAGTAACTTATTATCGACCATTGTGTTAATCACCAGTAACTTATTATTGACCATTGTGTTAATCATCAGTAACTTATTATCGACTTATTATTGACCATTGTGTTAATCACCAGTAACTTATTATCGACCATTGTGTTAATCACCAGTAACTTATTATTGACCATTGTGTTAATCATCAGTAACTTATTATCGACTTATTATTGACCATTGTGTTAATCACCAGTAACTTATTATTGACCATTGTGTTAATCACCATAACTTATTATTGACCATTGTATTAATCATCAGTAACTTATTATCGACTTATTATTGACCATTGTATTAATCATCAGTAACTTATTATCGACTTATTATTGACCATTGTGTTAATCACCAGTAACTTATTATCGACCATTGTGTTAATCACCAGTAACTTATTATTGACCATTGTGTTAATCATCAGTAACTTATTATCGACTTATTATTGACCATTGTGTTAATCACCAGTAACTGATTATTGACCATTGTGTTAATCATCAGTAACTTATTATCGACTTATTATTGACCATTGTGTTAATCACCAGTAACTTATTATTAACTTATTATTGACCATTGTGTTAATCATCAGTAACTTATTAACGACTTATTATTGACCATTGTGTTAATCACCAGTAACTTATTATTGACCATTGTGTTAATCATCAGTAACTTATTATCGACTTATTATTGACCATTGTGTTAATCACCAGTAACTTATTATTGACCATTGTGTTAATCACCAGTAACTTATTATTGACCATTGTATTAATCATCAGTAACTTATTATCGACTTATTATTGACCATTGTATTAATCATCAGTAACTTATTATCGACTTATTATTGACCATTGTGTTAATCACCAGTTACTTATTATCGACCATTGTGTTAATCACCAGTAACTTATTATTGACCATTGTGTTAATCATCAGTAACTTATTATCGACTTATTATTGACCATTGTGTTAATCACCAGTAACTTATTATTGACCATTGTGTTAATCACCAGTAACTTATTATCGACCATTGTGTTAATCACCAGTAACTTATTATTGACCATTGTATTAATCATCAGTAACTTATTATCGACTTATTATTGACCATTGTATTAATCATCAGTAACTTATTATCGACTTATTATTGACCATTGTGTTAATCACCAGTAACTGATTATTGACCATTGTGTTAATCATCAGTAACTTATTATCGACTTATTATTGACCATTGTGTTAATCACCAGTAACTTATTATTAACTTATTATTGACCATTGTGTTAATCATCAGTAACTTATTATCGACTTATTATTGACCATTGTGTTAATCACCAGTAACTTATTATTGACCATTGTGTTAATCATCAGTAACTTATTATCGACTTATTATTGACCATTGTGTTAATCACCAGTAACTTATTATCGACCATTGTGTTAATCACCAGTAACTTATTATTGACCATTGTGTTAATCATCAGTAACTTATTATCGACTTATTATTGACCATTGTGTTAATCACCAGTAACTTATTATTGACCATTGTGTTAATCACCATAACTTATTATTGACCATTGTATTAATCATCAGTAACTTATTATCGACTTATTATTGACCATTGTGTTAATCACCAGTAACTTATTATCGACCATTGTGTTAATCACCAGTAACTTATTATTGACCATTGTGTTAATCATCAGTAACTTATTATCGACTTATTATTGACCATTGTGTTAATCACCAGTAACTGATTATTGACCATTGTGTTAATCATCAGTAACTTATTATCGACTTATTATTGACCATTGTGTTAATCACCAGTAACTTATTATTAACTTATTATTGACCATTGTGTTAATCATCAGTAACTTATTATCGACTTATTATTGACCATTGTGTTAATCACCAGTAACTTATTATTGACCATTGTGTTAATCATCAGTAACTTATTATCGACTTATTATTGACCATTGTGTTAATCACCAGTAACGTATTATTGACCATTGTGTTAATCACCAGTAACTTATTATTGACCATTGTATTAATCATCAGTAACTTATTATCGACTTATTATTGACCATTGTATTAATCATCAGTAACTTATTATCGACTTATTATTGACCATTGTGTTAATCACCAGTAACTTATTATCGACCATTGTGTTAATCACCAGTAACTTATTATTGACCATTGTGTTAATCATCAGTAACTTATTATCGACTTATTATTGACCATTGTGTTAATCACCAGTAACTTATTATCGACCATTGTGTTAATCACCAGTAACTTATTATTGACCATTGTGTTAATCATCAGTAACTTATTATCGACTTATTATTGACCATTGTGTTAATCACCATAACTTATTATTGACCATTGTGTTAATCATCAGTAACTTATTATCGACTTATTATTGACCATTGTATTAATCATCAGTAACTTATTATCGACTTATTATTGACCATTGTGTTAATCACCAGTAACTTATTATCGACCATTGTGTTAATCACCAGTAACTTATTATTGACCATTGTGTTAATCACCAGAAACTTATTATCGACCATTGTGTTAATCACCAGTAACTTATTATTGACCATTGTATTAATCATCAGTAACTTATTATCGACTTATTATTGACCATTGTATTAATCATCAGTAACTTATTATCGACTTATTATTGACCATTGTGTTAATCACCAGTAACTTATTATTGACCATTGTGTTAATCACCAGTAACTTATTATTAACTTATTATTGACCATTGTGTTAATCATCAGTAACTTATTATCGACTTATTATTGACCATTGTGTTAATCACCAGTAACTTATTATTGACCATTGTGTTAATCACCAGTAACTTATTATCGACCATTGTGTTAATCACCAGTAACTTATTATTGACCATTGTATTAATCATCAGTAACTTATTATCGACTTATTATTGACCATTGTATTAATCATCAGTAACTTATTATCGACTTATTATTGACCATTGTGTTAATCACCAGTAACTTATTATTGACCATTGTGTTAATCATCAGTAACTTATTATCGACTTATTATTGACCATTGTGTTAATCACCAGTAACTTATTATTAACTTATTATTGACCATTGTGTTAATCATCAGTAACTTATTATCGACTTATTATTGACCATTGTGTTAATCACCAGTAACTTATTATTGACCATTGTGTTAATCATCAGTAACTTATTATCGACTTATTATTGACCATTGTGTTAATCACCAGTAACTTATTATTGACCATTGTGTTAATCACCAGTAACTTATTATTGACCATTGTATTAATCATCAGTAACTTATTATCGACTTATTATTGACCATTGTATTAATCATCAGTAACTTATTATCGACTTATTATTGACCATTGTGTTAATCACCAGTAACTTATTATCGACCATTGTGTTAATCACCAGTAACTTATTATTGACCATTGTGTTAATCATCAGTAACTTATTATCGACTTATTATTGACCATTGTGTTAATCACCAGTAACTTATTATCGACCATTGTGTTAATCACCAGTAACTTATTATTGACCATTGTGTTAATCATCAGTAACTTATTATCGACTTATTATTGACCATTGTGTTAATCACCATAACTTATTATTGACCATTGTGTTAATCACCAGTAACTTATTATTAACTTATTATTGACCATTGTGTTAATCATCAGTAACTTATTATCGACTTATTATTGACCATTGTGTTAATCACCAGTAACTTATTATTGACCATTGTGTTAATCATCAGTAACTTATTATCGACTTATTATTGACCATTGTGTTAATCACCAGTAACTTATTATTGACCATTGTGTTAATCACCAGTAACTTATTATTGACCATTGTATTAATCATCAGTAACTTATTATCGACTTATTATTGACCATTGTATTAATCATCAGTAATTTATTATCGACTTATTATTGACCATTGTGTTAATCACCAGTAACTTATTATCGACCATTGTGTTAATCACCAGTAACTTATTATTGACCATTGTGTTAATCATCAGTAACTTATTATCGACTTATTATTGACCATTGTATTAATCATCAGTAACTTATTATCGACTTATTATTGACCATTGTGTTAATCACCAGTAACTTATTATTGACCATTGTGTTAATCATCAGTAACTTATTATCGACTTATTATTGACCATTGTGTTAATCACCAGTAACTTATTATTAACTTATTATTGACCATTGTGTTAATCATCAGTAACTTATTATCGACTTATTATTGACCATTGTGTTAATCACCAGTAACTTATTATTGACCATTGTGTTAATCATCAGTAACTTATTATCGACTTATTATTGACCATTGTGTTAATCACCAGTAACTTATTATTGACCATTGTGTTAATCACCAGTAACTTATTATTGACCATTGTATTAATCATCAGTAACTTATTATCGACTTATTATTGACCATTGTATTAATCATCAGTAACTTATTATTAACTTATTATTGACCATTGTGTTAATCATCAGTAACTTATTATCGACTTATTATTGACCATTGTGTTAATCACCAGTAACTTATTATTGACCATTGTGTTAATCATCAGTAACTTATTATCGACTTATTATTGACCATTGTGTTAATCACCAGTAACTTATTATTGACCATTGTGTTAATCACCAGTAACTTATTATTGACCATTGTATTAATCATCAGTAACTTATTATCGACTTATTATTGACCATTGTATTAATCATCAGTAATTTATTATCGACTTATTATTGACCATTGTATTAATCACCAGTAACTTATTATCGACCATTGTGTTAATCACCAGTAACTTATTATTGACCATTGTGTTAATCATCAGTAACTTATTATCGACTTATTATTGACCATTGTATTAATCATCAGTAACTTATTATCGACTTATTATTGACCATTGTGTTAATCACCAGTAACTTATTATTGACCATTGTGTTAATCATCAGTAACTTATTATCGACTTATTATTGACCATTGTGTTAATCACCAGTAACTTATTATTAACTTATTATTGACCATTGTGTTAATCATCAGTAACTTATTATCGACTTATTATTGACCATTGTGTTAATCACCAGTAACTTATTATTGACCATTGTGTTAATCATCAGTAACTTATTATCGACTTATTATTGACCATTGTGTTAATCACCAGTAACTTATTATTGACCATTGTGTTAATCACCAGTAACTTATTATTGACCATTGTATTAATCATCAGTAACTTATTATCGACTTATTATTGACCATTGTATTAATCATCAGTAACTTATTATCGACTTATTATTGACCATTGTGTTAATCACCAGTAACTTATTATTGACCATTGTGTTAATCATCGGTAACTTATTATCGACTTATTATTGACCATTGTGTTAATCACCAGTAACTTATTATTGACCATTGTGTTAATCATCAGTAACTTATTATCGACTTATTATTGACCATTGTGTTAATCACCAGTAACTTATTATTGACCATTGTGTTAATCACCAGTAACTTATTATTGACCATTGTATTAATCATCAGTAACTTATTATCGACTTATTATTGACCATTGTATTAATCATCAGTAACTTATTATTAACTTATTATTGACCATTGTGTTAATCATCAGTAACTTATTATCGACTTATTATTGACCATTGTGTTAATCACCAGTAACTTATTATTGACCATTGTGTTAATCATCAGTAACTTATTATCGACTTATTATTGACCATTGTGTTAATCACCAGTAACTTATTATTGACCATTGTGTTAATCACCAGTAACTTATTATTGACCATTGTATTAATCATCAGTAACTTATTATCGACTTATTATTGACCATTGTATTAATCATCAGTAACTTATTATCGACTTATTATTGACCATTGTGTTAATCACCAGTAACTTATTATCGACCATTGTGTTAATCACCAGTAACTTATTATTGACCATTGTGTTAATCATCAGTAACTTATTATCGACTTATTATTGACCATTGTATTAATCATCAGTAACTTATTATCGACTTATTATTGACCATTGTGTTAATCACCAGTAACTTATTATTGACCATTGTGTTAATCATCAGTAACTTATTATCGACTTATTATTGACCATTGTGTTAATCACCAGTAACTTATTATTAACTTATTATTGACCATTGTGTTAATCATCAGTAACTTATTATCGACTTATTATTGACCATTGTGTTAATCACCAGTAACTTATTATTGACCATTGTGTTAATCATCAGTAACTTATTATCGACTTATTATTGACCATTGTGTTAATCACCAGTAACTTATTATTGACCATTGTGTTAATCACCAGTAACTTATTATTGACCATTGTATTAATCATCAGTAACTTATTATCGACTTATTATTGACCATTGTATTAATCATCAGTAACTTATTATCGACTTATTATTGACCATTGTGTTAATCACCAGTAACTTATTATCGACCATTGTGTTAATCACCAGTAACTTATTATTGACCATTGTGTTAATCATCAGTAACTTATTATCGACTTATTATTGACCATTGTGTTAATCACCAGTAACTTATTATTGACCATTGTGTTAATCATCAGTAACTTATTATCGACTTATTATTGACCATTGTGTTAATCACCAGTAACTTATTATTGACCATTGTGTTAATCACCAGTAACTTATTATTGACCATTGTGTTAATCATCAGTAACTTATTATCGACTTATTATTGACCATTGTGTTAATCACCAGTAACTTATTTTTGACCATTGTGTTAATCACCAGTAACTTATTATTGACCATTGTATTAATCATCAGTAACTTATTATCGACTTATTATTGACCATTGTATTAATCATCAGTAACTTATTATTAACTTATTATTGACCATTGTGTTAATCATCAGTAACTTATTATCGACTTATTATTGACCATTGTGTTAATCACCAGTAACTTATTATTGACCATTGTGTTAATCATCAGTAACTTATTATCGACTTATTATTGACCATTGTGTTAATCACCAGTAACTTATTATTGACCATTGTGTTAATCACCAGTAACTTATTATTGACCATTGTATTAATCATCAGTAACTTATTATCGACTTATTATTGACCATTGTATTAATCATCAGTAACTTATTATCGACTTATTATTGACCATTGTGTTAATCACCAGTAACTTATTATCGACCATTGTGTTAATCACCAGTAACTTATTATTGACCATTGTGTTAATCATCAGTAACTTATTATCGACTTATTATTGACCATTGTATTAATCATCAGTAACTTATTATCGACTTATTATTGACCATTGTGTTAATCACCAGTAACTTATTATTGACCATTGTGTTAATCATCAGTAACTTATTATCGACTTATTATTGACCATTGTGTTAATCACCAGTAACTTATTATTAACTTATTATTGACCATTGTGTTAATCATCAGTAACTTATTATCGACTTATTATTGACCATTGTGTTAATCACCAGTAACTTATTATTGACCATTGTGTTAATCATCAGTAACTTATTATCGACTTATTATTGACCATTGTGTTAATCACCAGTAACTTATTATTGACCATTGTGTTAATCACCAGTAACTTATTATTGACCATTGTATTAATCATCAGTAACTTATTATCGACTTATTATTGACCATTGTATTAATCATCAGTAACTTATTATCGACTTATTATTGACCATTGTGTTAATCACCAGTAACTTATTATCGACCATTGTGTTAATCACCAGTAACTTATTATTGACCATTGTGTTAATCATCAGTAACTTATTATCGACTTATTATTGACCATTGTGTTAATCACCAGTAACTTATTATTGACCATTGTGTTAATCATCAGTAACTTATTATCGACTTATTATTGACCATTGTGTTAATCACCAGTAACTTATTATTGACCATTGTGTTAATCACCAGTAACTTATTATTGACCATTGTATTAATCATCAGTAACTTATTATCGACTTATTATTGACCATTGTATTAATCATCAGTAACTTATTATCGACTTATTATTGACCATTGTGTTAATCACCAGTAACTTATTATCGACCATTGTGTTAATCACCAGTAACTTATTATTGACCATTGTGTTAATCATCAGTAACTTATTATCGACTTATTATTGACCATTGTATTAATCATCAGTAACTTATTATCGACTTATTATTGACCATTGTGTTAATCACCAGTAACTTATTATCGACCATTGTGTTAATCACCAGTAACTTATTATTGACCATTGTGTTAATCACCAGTAACTTATTATCGACCATTGTGTTAATCACCAGTAACTTATTATTGACCATTGTATTAATCATCAGTAACTTATTATCGACTTATTATTGACCATTGTATTAATCATCAGTAACTTATTATCGACTTATTATTGACCATTGTGTTAATCACCAGTAACTTATTATTGACCATTGTGTTAATCACCAGTAACTTATTATTAACTTATTATTGACCATTGTGTTAATCATCAGTAACTTATTATCGACTTATTATTGACCATTGTGTTAATCACCAGTAACTTATTATTGACCATTGTTTTAATCATCAGTAACTTATTATCGACTTATTATTGACCATTGTGTTAATCACCAGTAACTTATTATTGACCATTGTGTTAATCACCAGTAACTTATTATCGACCATTGTGTTAATCACCAGTAACTTATTATTGACCATTGTATTAATCATCAGTAACTTATTATCGACTTATTATTGACCATTGTATTAATCATCAGTAACTTATTATCGACTTATTATTGACCATTGTGTTAATCACCAGTAACTTATTATTGACCATTGTGTTAATCATCAGTAACTTATTATCGACTTATTATTGACCATTGTGTTAATCACCAGTAACTTATTATTAACTTATTATTGACCATTGTGTTAATCATCAGTAACTTATTATCGACTTATTATTGACCATTGTGTTAATCACCAGTAACTTATTATTGACCATTGTGTTAATCATCAGTAACTTATTATCGACTTATTATTGACCATTGTGTTAATCACCAGTAACTTATTATTGACCATTGTGTTAATCACCAGTAACTTATTATTGACCATTGTATTAATCATCAGTGACTTATTATCGACTTATTATTGACCATTGTATTAATCATCAGTAACTTATTATCGACCATTGTGTTAATCACCAGTAACTTATTATTGACCATTGTATTAATCATCAGTAACTTATTATCGACTTATTATTGACCATTGTATTAATCATCAGTAACTTATTATCGACTTATTATTGACCATTGTATTAATCATCAGTAACTTATTATCGACTTATTATTGACCATTGTGTTAATCACCAGTAACTTATTATTGACCATTGTGTTAATCATCAGTAACTTATTATCGACTTATTATTGACCATTGTGTTAATCACCAGTAACTTATTATTGACCATTGTGTTAATCATCAGTAACTTATTATCGACTTATTATTGACCATTGTGTTAATCACCAGTAACTTATTATTAACTTATTATTGACCATTGTGTTAATCACCAGTAACTTATTATTAACTTATTATTGACCATTGTGTTAATCATCAGTAACTTATTATCGACTTATTATTGACCATTGTGTTAATCACCAGTAACTTATTATTGACCATTGTGTTAATCATCAGTAACTTATTATCGACTTATTATTGACCATTGTGTTAATCACCAGTAACTTATTATTGACCATTGTGTTAATCACCAGTAACTTATTATCGACCATTGTGTTAATCACCAGTAACTTATTATTGACCATTGTATTAATCATCAGTAACTTATTATCGACTTATTATTGACCATTGTATTAATCATCAGTAACTTATTATCGACCATTGTGTTAATCACCAGTAACTTATTATTGACCATTGTATTAATCATCAGTAACTTATTATCGACTTATTATTGACCATTGTATTAATCATCAGTAACTTATTATCGACTTATTATTGACCATTGTATTAATCATCAGTAACTTATTATCGACTTATTATTGACCATTGTGTTAATCACCAGTAACTTATTATTGACCATTGTGTTAATCATCAGTAACTTATTATCGACTTATTATTGACCATTGTGTTAATCACCAGTAACTTATTATTGACCATTGTGTTAATCATCAGTAACTTATTATCGACTTATTATTGACCATTGTGTTAATCACCAGTAACTTATTATTGACCATTGTGTTAATCATCAGTAACTTATTATACAATACCTGATTTGTAGTGATGATTGGGAATGTCATATTTAAATTTAGGTATCTTAATAAATGATGTAACGTTAGTAACTGGTGTAGAGTTTTGACTGATAAGTCAACTGAGAAAGCACGATTGCAGCTTCAGTGACTGGCGGGTTTGTTTAATTTCATACAAAATTACTCAAATTCTCTCTGTGCTTGTGATTACTAATTTTGAAGTGATAGAAAAAACTGCTGAATAATGCAACTAATGTCACATTATAACGCCCCCACGGTTGAAAAAGGGAGCATATTCGATGACAGGTTTCGATCCCGCAAGCTGCAGCAGGCAAGCTGAGAACCACAATGCTGTACCAGACCTGTGATTATGTGTTATTGACTTTCTCTCGAAATGTAAAGAGAATATTTTGTAAGTTTCTCATAGTAAAAACATTATTACAAACTGGAAACATGATTCATTTTCTCTATATAATAACGCAAAGTGAATTGTGTGAAGCAACTAAAATAATGTATGTGATAAAGAGACCAATTAACATTTTACTTTTCAGTTTTTTTACCTTTTCGTTTTTATATGTCGATCAATATACAGGTAATGTATGTCCTGCTAATAAAGTGGGTGGAAGAGGATTCGGCTGGTGACATTGTATGTGAAATATATTTTATATTTTAACCCTGAACGATCTTAATACTACATGGAGGTGAACGGTGAAGTCAGATACCTCAAGGCTTAGGAATAGCTTTCCCTAATTTAGAACTTATTAAAGATAGAGATCCTTTACCAGGATCAGTTAATGTTTTGGACCACGTGTCGAAAATTCCAAGGTTAGAATTCTCGACACGTGGTCCAAAACATTAACTAATAGGTCAACATGAAAAGGAAGTGTTACGAACACAGGAGACTTAAAGATATATAATATACAGACAAAACATTACACTTCATCATACATATTTAAACACATGTGTGTAATTGTTTGTTTCTTTGGCTGAAAGGGCGAGCATGTTTGTTGCAACCGGGAGTCGAACGCCTTAACACGCTTGGCCATGCCGGGCCCCATGTGTGTAATACGCCACGTCTAAATATAACGGTGAAATGAAACTAGAAACCAGTTTGAAATAGTTAAAATTAAATAAAACATTGACTATATTAAACTGTGAGAATGTAGTTCTCTCTGGAATATACACTAGTAGGCAGGAGAGGTAAATAAACGAATTGCTTTCCGTGTTGATAATTAACTTGTGAATACAAGAGAAGGCCTTTTATAAGGTAAAACAACAGCGGAAAAACAAAACAAACCAATAAATAATACAGGCGATAGTGTCTGAATAGTCGGATCAGTCACAATCAGGTTTCTTGGATATAGTTTGTTTGTTTGTTTTTGAATTTCTCGCAAAGCTACACGAGGGCTATCTGTGCTAACCGTCCCTAAATTTACATTGTAAGATTATTGGGAAGGCAGCTAGTCATCACCATTCATTGTTAATTCTTGAGCTACCTAACGAATAGTGGAATTGACGGTCACATTATAACGCCCCCACGGCTAAAAGGGCGAGCATGTTTAGTGTGATGGGAATTCGAACCCACGACCCTCAGACTGGATATAGACTGTCTCTCTCTTTTACATTATATAGGTAATTTCATACCATGACAAACATATCGCATTCGTACCAGCTTTTTTTTATTTTTTTACAGCTTCTATGGCTTTAAAATATTCCGGTATTTCAAAGTAATTTTCAAGTTCGGTAAATTTTTATATAAATGAAAAAACAACAACAAAACATATATATATATATAACGCTCACTGTGTAACTATTAACTTATAGTGATCTATTTTTATGAAACGTTACAAATACTTTTATGATGATGGATCAGGACTGAGAACTAGTTAAGATGAATTCTCTTCAAGTGGTTGTGAGATTCGTAATACTTCCACGTTTCATATTGTTGAACATGTTTTGAATATAACAGAAAATAGCAACAGATGGCGATTTCTATTGTTTTTAATTTTAATCGTAATAAGGTATATTTTACAGATCGATAGATGTCAAACCAGTTTGTAAAGACGTACAATAATTTTGGTTCTGTTTTGAACTATGTTCTTATTCTTAGGAAGGAACCACAGCACTATTCCTAGCATCTGCAAATGGATTCTACCATTGTGTCAAAGAACTCCTAAGCGAAGGTGCAAATCCGAATTTTCGAAGAGAAGTAAGTCATTGAAAATTTTACATTTTCTATAGTAAAATGAACATTACCACCATCGTTGGATTACGTTTGTCTGCTGTTACAAATCATTTAACGCACCTAGGAATATAATCTGAGATCAGTTTAAGTGTTGCATTTACTGTTCTTCGTCAGTTTAACCTCATCATCAAGTTTATCAAAGCATATGTTGTTAATACGAGTTCTTAAACTTTGAACCAGTCATAAAAGGAACAGAAATTAGCCCTGAATTTAGAAGATTCTGTGAAGCAAGCAGTTTTATAGTGAAAACATAAGAAGTAACTGATTTTGAAAAAAATAAATGGTTTAGAGAAATTTGAAATTCTTCTTCTTAATACATTGCGTTTTTCAGACGAAAAGTAAAAATAAATGAAACAAGATTCGAACCCAGGATTCTGCTAATTAGGAAAACATTTGGAACAACTAAGCTATCTAATTAATGAAAACGGAACGTTTCTGAACAGTATAATCACGGGTTCGAAATTCGCTATTACTGTAGAGTGTTAATTTAGAAAAATGTTACCTTTATATACAGTAAAGCAACCAGCGGTTGGTTTTACTGTTGTTCTATTTGTTAAAATATCTCATGATTCTCTCTCTCTCTTTCTATTAATGATAGAGTATGCTTTCTTATACAATTTTTTACTTTTATTCTGTTATATATGGTATACGTGTTATGAATGATGTATATGGTACACATGCTACAAATTATCACATTTGCAGTGTGCTTATGTGTATGGACAAGGAATGATTCAGAAAGTGAAATAATGTGTGGTAAAATAAATTTGATTTCACCTGATGATTCTGCACTTTCATTTAGTGCAAAGCTACATAAAGGGCTACCTGTGCTCTATTTACCACAAGAAATCAAATCCTGGACTTTAGTCTTGTATGGTCGTAGATTTACTGCTGACCCACTGGAAGGACTTCAATAGATGGAGAAACGTTTTTCCTTCCTGTTCTTATTAGTGAAAAGCTACAAAGAAAAGGCTATTTGTGACAATGGGAAATGAACCTTTTGGTTTAATCCATCACGGTAACCCACTGATGGAAATGTAGCAGGTTTGATGGTGTTTGATATATAGGACCGTTTAATGTTAGCATTATTACTTAATTCATTGTTTGAGTTAATATTTCATGATTGTTTAATTTTAATAACAAGAGAGCCAGAGGTGAATGATTTTGAAGGCGATAATTATGACAAATTTTTGGTTTTACTTGTTTGAATATATATTTCTAAACCGACTGTAGTGTGGGCTGCTCTTTTATTGTCGAATTCGTCTCAAATAAGTTACAGACACCTACTATAGAAGTATCGTCAGCCCATATATGCACGAAATCGAAACAGATGGTATAAACAAATGATTTTGAATGTTATAACAATGCACCATGAAATCATGCCTAAAAGGTTGAAAAAATGAGTTTATTTTTTGAAATAAACTTGCGGGTTTAATAAAATTTGCTGTGTATATTGTATATTGATCAGGTTATAAAAAAGTATTTTTTATGGTTAAAGCTGCATTATATTTTCCACTGATAGATAAATTATTAAAACGTCATAATTAGAAAACGGAACTGAAAGCGTCTAAAAACTGTTGTTTGCTTTTGCATTATTACTGACTTTATTTTTAAACATGTGACTAAGCTGATTATGCAAAGACTTCTGTGGGCTTTAGAATAGGTTTGGATGATCTATGCACACGGTGTACAAACTGGTGTATATTAACAGCTGTATTTAAAATAATAAATTATGGAAACATGGTTTGAGCACCACTCAAGAAGAAAATAAGCATAGGAAAGTTCTGGGGATGATGTTAGAAACCAAGTTGATTATATCACAATCAATAGAAGATTCAGGACTGCAGTACAACAGTCAAAAACTTACCCATGAATTGATTGTAGGAGTGAACATGTCTCTGTAGTTAGTACCATAAAGATATGGTTGAGGGAACTTAAAACGTGAAAGACTATGAAGAAGTTTGATTCCAGACAAGTGAACAATTGCAGTTAAAAACTGTTCTTAATAACTTGGAGGTGAATAAAATATATCAAAATAAGAACATTTTAAAGAAGCACTAGTTTAAACAATCAATGAACTTATTTGAATTGAAAGTAAGGCAAAAGAAACAGAAATAAATGACTGAGAAAAAATATTTTTGAGTTTATGACAGATGAAAACCCGTAGTACAAAAGAGTATAAGTTTGTTTTTTGAATTTCGCGCAAAGCTAAACGAAGGCTATCTGCGCTAGCCGTCCCTAATTTAACAGTGTAAATCTAGAGGGAAGGCAGCTAGTCATAACCACCCACCGCCAACTCTTGGGCTACTCCTTTACCAACGAATAGTTGAATTGACCGTCACGACTGAAAGGGCAAGCATGTTTGGTGGAACGGAGATTCGAACCCACGACCCTCAGATTACAAGTCGAATGCCTTAACACACCTTGCCGTGTCGGGCCTAAGAGTATAAGAAATGTAACTTAAGAATTCGATGAACGCACAACGAAGAAAAAAAAATGGTTTAACAAACAGAATATATAGAAACTGAAGAACAAATGAATCGATCTATAATAATATTAAATAGAACACGAGTAAAGGACAATAAACTGCTAGTAAATGTATAAAAAACTAATAAGGTGTTTTACAGAAAGAGAACAAGTATTAAACAAATGGACAGAGTATAACAAATATTTATTTTACGAATGTAGTGAAGATCATGGATGGGTTGAAATCGTTTAAGACAAAATTACGAATAGCTGTGAGCAGAATGAAATCCGATAAAGTTACAGGACCAGATGAAATTACAATGGAACAAATAAACTGTGTGGAAGTATTTGGTATAGAAAGGTTTTCACCTATTATCAATCTCAGGAAATCGATCTTTCTTGGGCTCCTCACAATACTAGGAGCCATTGAAGGTGAACACCATTAAAACACCAGTTTAAAGACGCATGTGGTGACAGAGATCCTATTAAAGTTGTTAATGGTGAGAGCTAGAAGTGGAATAATGCCAACGATTTTAAAAGTTCAGTGTGGTTTTATTGAAGATCGTGGTATAAGAAACGCCATCATCATGGTACATATATTTTTGAGGAGAGAGCAACAAAATGAAAGATCTTTTTTTTTAGGTTTTGTTCATTATTCCAAAATTCTTTCTTAGAGTCAAGCATAGGGAATTAATAAAAATGCTGGGAGAACTAACACTGATGGTAAAGAATTGAGAATTTTAAGAAACCTCTATTGGACCGAATTGGAGAAGCAAAGATAGAAAATGTCACCCATATTAAGAGAGGAATGAGATAAGGCTATGTCTTTGAACTTGTACAATGAGAAGATCCCGAAGATTTACTAGGAACTTTCACTGAAGTACAAAATTCAAACAACTTGTGTTATGATGACGACACAATTTCAAGAGCTGAATCTGAAGCAAAGATGCAAAACGTTTTAGATGAAGTTGTTAGTGAAAGTGAGGAAAAGAGTTAAAGTATTGACTGCAGGAAGTTACTGAATGTTAATTACATAGAAGATCATTCTTGTATAGATTGTCAAAATAGATAAGAGAGGTTGATAAATTAACTACCTGGAAAGCTGAATAACATCAAATGGCAAATGTGAACATGAAGTAAATTGGAACATAGGAATGGAAAAAGACGCTTTCCTGGAAACGGAACAAATATATTGATAAATTTTAAAATTTGTATGAGGACGAAGTTAAGAGTTTTTAATTGCTATGCTGTACCAATTCTCACATACGCATCAGAGTGTTGTACAATATCGCCAAGTGTAAAAAAAAAAGATTTGAAGTAATTGAGTTGTGGTTCTTAAGGCGCATATTGAAGTATGTTGGACAAGTCATACCTCAAATGAGGATATTTTGACAAAACAAATTACAGAAGAAAGCTGCTGATTAATATAAGAAAAAATTGGAGTTCTTTGGACACTTTATGAGGAAAGAAGAAATTGAAAGTCTGGTTAAAACTGGAAAGATTGAAGAAGGAGAGACTGTGGAAGACAGATATTGACTTAAGTCGAAAGTATCTTTAAGTGGATGAATGTATCGACATTTGAAACTTTTTGTGTCTCAAAGTAAGGGTTTTAGTTTAATTTTAACCATTATGCATAGTATTATGTGCTTATCTCTAACACTTATATTTTAATTCAGGGTCAAGATTGCTAATGTGAAATTCCACATAAAATCTATGATGCATTGCAACTTTATAGAGTATAACATTTATTGTAGAGTAGTTTTTATTTTATTGTAAAGCATGTTACCTTATATTATTCTAACAACTCCTAATACGTCTGTTTTACCTTGTCACTGTTAACCATTTCCAACAGTGGCTCAGTAGTAAGGTTTCAATAGTTGCGATAAGAAAAACACAGATATCCCTATGTTTTAACACCAAACAAACTAAATTACTGCTCTATAGAAAATAGGGCATGGATCGAGAATAGACACAAATTATCAATAACTGATCAAGGAACTAAAATACTACCATGATACAAACAAAGATATTATACAGGCAAAGAAGAATAACGCTGTAATAGTTTTGTTCTTTCTATTGGTCTGAAGAATAATTTCAACTCCACTGGTAATTTTCTAAAGGATAAGCATCAGAGCAACATTATCAATAAATCTGATGTGTCTTTAGCCAAATAAGAAGCAATTAAAGATCTGTAAAGCACATATCAGAAACACGTGACGAAACCAGAAGAGACTGATGAGTAAAAAAAGGCTTACTTTTTAAAATCAGTTATGGTGTGACGTCAGCAACTTTATTTTAAAACAGAATATAAACTGAAACTTTGGTAATTATAGTCAATATCTTGGTAATGAAAAACTAATGACTAGTTAAAAATTACAAGAGAACAAGACACCTAAATACGAAGAATAGCCTAGGACATCATACATTCGGAAACTTATTATGTAATTTCCCTTTAAAGCTCCACTTGGAGATTACTCAGTGACTTGTATCAATACCAATAAAATATATTAGACGTAAAATAATCTATGAAATAAAATCCTCATAGTTAGGCTAGGACTAACTACACAAGCATGAAGGTATGCCATTGACGCATTAATTTATATCATTGTCTAAGTATGCCATTCACGCGCTATGTATGACGTTGACGTACTAAGTATGCCACTGACAGCGTAAAACAATTTACGAAGACGAAGAGCATTATTTGTTTTTGAAGCCATTAAGCAATTCAAGTGTTACATAAGATGGAATCTTTCCTTTCAGAAATACTATATAGTAACTATGACAACTTAATATAACAATAAATATGGCAAATGTGACGTTATAAAAATAAAATTTCGAAGAAAAACGACTTTTACTCTCCAAATTACAACAACAAATATTTTTATTTTAGTTATAGGTCTGTCAATGCAATAGGGCTAATTATAGAATTATGAATGTAAGGGGTAACTTTTCATTTCCTATTCGGATTTATAGCTTATATTTCTCCTAACCAGCAAACTCAACAACGATTTTTATTTCTCCGTGCCTTTAGACATTATTACACATATTGTTTCTATTGTATTCAGAAGTCGTACTAAGCATTGTTTATCATCATTGTTAATCTCTACTCATAGCATGTTTTAAGTAAACTAATTTAAGTACTTCTATAATATTTTAGACAGGCACATCTCCCTTGTTTTTTGCTGCTCAGAGTGGTCACCTGGACATTGTGAAGCTGCTTCTAGAGAGTGGAGCCACGGTAGACCCTGTTAATTTGGTCAGTCATGACTTTTGATGAAAGTTCTTGGCAATACATTGTATATGTGTATACAGTTCTATAGGTGAAAGGGTGATTGTTTAATACAGTTTTGATTTTTTCACAAGATAAGTTTTCTTAAATACATTATTTCAATTTTACTTTTACCCTTTAAAGGAGCTTATTATGTTCTTTTGAAGAATGGATTATTTTTTCTTTAATCTAGTGACTTCAGAGTTCGTTTGTTATGATATTTTGTTGAATGACACGAATTCGAGGTTCTCTTCCACTATATACATTTTTCTTCCAACATATATTTGATATTCGTTCTCAGTATATCTACATTTCTTCTTCAATATCTAATTTTCTCTTTAAATAAATCTAAGTTTCTGTTTTAGGTATGTCTAAGTTCCTCTTTCATTACAGAAGTTTCTCTTTTAATATCTAAGTTTGTTCTTCAACATATATATCTATATTTCTCTTTCTCTAAATGTTTCTTTTTCAATATATATAGTTCTCTTTCAATACATCTGAGTTTCATTTTCAAAATGTATTTGATAAAGAAATGTGAAAATGAAAATGATTCAATAAATTCAAACACGTAATAATGAAGTTTCCTTTGGACAGCAAATTAATGAACTACTACTTATAGCTTTGTTCTTACACAGGACGGCGGTACTCCACTTACAGTAGCTGTTCAGTGGAACTATATTAATGTGGTTAAGGAGTTGTTAAAACATGGTGCAGATATCAACGCTCGTATGACGGTAATGTATATTTTGCTGAGTTTTTCTGGAAGAAACGGTGGTAGGAGAGAACAAAGATTGGACTTTAAGTATTGTTATAAAAATTGTTAGTTCAACCCATTGGCGATTTTTACTCCTATCAATCTCGTTTTGTGTTATCTTCCTGTCAACAATATTACCAATAATGTGTGCATGTATAAAAGTAAGATATTATGGTCTACGAATTCTCATGATATGTTTACAAAACTATTAATCACACTCCAGAAATAAACAAATTTATTCACACTTGGCGTTTCGGTTTACGCATTGTTATACGCGTTCTTCTTGGTTATCAGTTTATATTTGTAGGTGACATTCTAACTTTTGAAAAAAGACATGAACCAAAACGTCAGATTTTAGTAAAACTGTTCTTTGTTTTTATTTAAGATTAAACATGGTTTAATCTCACCACTCTGCTCTGCAAAGTTTAAAAACTGAGAGGTAATTCAAAGGTATTTAATTACTTTACCTTTAAGCCTGTTTGGGTAACCAGTCATTGACGATAGCTAGTAATTAAATAATAATGAATAAGACCATAGAGTATATTTCATATTACTTTGTTTATCAGCTGTTATCAGGGTTTAAAGGGTGTTTCACGTTACTCTGATTATCAACGGTTATTCAGGTGTAGAGTATGTTTCAGTTTACATTGTGTATCAACGGTTATCAGGGTGCAGATAATGTTTTATATTACTTCGTTTATCAATGGTTATCAGGGTTTAGAGGATGTTCCACATTACTTTGTTTGAAAACTCTTATGGGGCAATTTGAAAACTTTTTTTTAAATTTAACCCTAGGTCTTTAGAAACTATTTTATTAAAAAAATACAATCCCAAAAAAAATGTTCGAACACACTTGAACGTGTAATATTGCGCTTCAGCAAGCTGTGCGAGGAAACACAAAGAATAAGAACACGGAAGTAGCCAAGATAGGTAGATTAATAAAGTAGAGGATTGTGCACATATCAAATCTTTGTTAATTATATAACTTGAACAGAGTAGACGCTTAATGAAATGGAAGTAGAAAAATAGAAAATAGAAAAATGCTACAAAAAAACATTGAACCTTTGTTTTGTCTCAAAAGATCACCATTAACATTTTGAACCAGACTATCCAGAACCATTTTCGGCAAATATTTTTCACCTTTAAACTTTAGTGGTTTGTAATTACCTTGTAAATTATCTGGGTTGCAAGTATTTTAGTGTGATATTTATTTAACACTAGTGTCCTTCTTGTCTTTTATGTAGGACAATGCTACGCCTTTATTTGTTGCAGCCCAGAACGGATACTTGGAAGTCGTGTCCTATCTGCTGTCATTGGATGCTGAAGTGAATATTAGAAGAACGGTAAACTTTATCCTATACTTTAACACAGTTGTCAGTATACCAATCAATGTTCGTATGTGTTTTGTTGGGTTTGGGTTGCTGAAGGTTTACAGTGAATTATAAAGCTCTCTCGTATCTCTTGAGCAACTTTTAGTCAAATGATAAGCCTATAATTAAAATATATTTATTTACTCGAAACATTTAACTTTGACTAGTAGTGTTTGTTACTACGACTTGTAGCAACACAACATTCAAATACTTTTTTGAAAACTGAGAAATCCATAATCACGACTAATTTTGAAACCGAAACTTTGGAATGATTATAACATATTACTTGGCCACTCTTTCTTTAAATTTTGTTTCCGACTATAGTATTGAAACATTTTATGTGACAAAAATACCAACATTTATTTATTCTACATTTGTTTAAGGATAACAAAAGATCACAAACTGCTAAAACTTGGTTTCAACTTGGTATCTTTAATATATCAGCATTCATAACTGGTATTGTTTTGGAGTGTTTTTTTTTTTTTACACTTAATGATCAATATTTAAACCAACGTTTTCGATTGAATTTATACGTCAATTAGGCTCGGCATGGTCGGGTGGGTTAAGGTGTTCGACTCATAATCTGAGGGTCGCGGGTTCGAATCTCCGTTGCACCGAACATGCTCGCCCTTTCAGCCGTGGGGGGTGTTATACTGTGACGGTCAATTCCAATATTCGTTGGTAAAAGAGTAGCCAAAGAGTTGGCGACGGGTGATGATGACTAGCTGCCTTTCCTCTAGTCTTACACTGCTAAATTAGAGACGGCTAGCGCAGATAGCCCTCGTGTAGCTTTGCGCGAAATTCCAAAACAAACAAACAATACTTCAATTGATATAATTGAGTTATCAAAATCGTGTGTGGTATTCAAAATCTCGGGAAACATTAACTTTGTATTTTTATTTGTACCTCGTAGCCATAAAGTAGGCAAGCCAAATTATTATGAACAAAAAAAAATGTTGAATTTAACGAAGATGAAACAAAGTTTAAAGTAAACCAGAACTGGCTGGACAAATGGATTTAAGGTTAAGAGTAAATCGTACACAGCAGTTAAAGCTTTGTTCCTGTTAGAGCTGTTTGTTAGCACAAAACTAAAAAAGGACTATCTGCGTTCTGCCCACCACGCGTATCGAAATCCACGTGTAGCGTTGTTGGTCCGCAGACGTGCCGTTGTGCCACTGGGGGGCTCCTATTATAGTAAGAAAAGAATCTTTCTAAAAGCGTCAAGACTGCTTTCACATTTTCTATTCTTTATATACACTACACGGCCAAAGTATATGGACACCCGACCATCACACCCATATGTACTTGTTGAACATCTCATTCCAAAACCATGGGCATTAATATGGAGTTGGTCCCCCTTGATGATTTAACAACCTCCACTCTTCTGGGAAGGTTTTCAATGGATTTTCTAACATGGCTGAGGAGATTCGCTCCTATTCAGCCACAAGAGCATTATTGAGGTCGGGCACTGATGTCGCGCGAGAAGGCCTGGCTCGCAGTTGGTGTTCCAATTCATCCCAAAGGTGTTCGATGCAGTTGAGGTTAGGGCTCTGTGCAGGCCAGTCAAGTTCTTCCACACCAACCTCGGCAAACCATTAATACTGAAGTATTTTTTCAACATGTGACAATCGTAAAATAACCCACAATTACAGTGGTGTTGAATTCTAATATGGTCAACCTATGAAACAGCAGACGACCCCCATGACCAGCAAAAGCTATGAGAGTAACTCCAAGAACTATGTTAGCGCATGCTTGAGAGCAAATAAAGGTTTAAAATAGGATCTTAAGAAACGTAAAAGATCTTGCTACAATATTATAGGGGGTGAATTATAGTATAGTGGAATATATGATAGCTGCTTACCACAGCGAAAAAATTAGTAACAGGCTAACTTTCAGCAGCACAGACAAGTTTCGGGTTTCATATTTGCAATTTGTCATAATTATGGATTTTTGTTTTCGATTCTTTATGCTTATGACATAATTTACCACTACAAACCCAACAAGGCAAATTTTCATAAACATACATTAAACAGCAAAACGATTTAAAACTTTCGCAAGTTCATAAGTTTTTATAAATTAGTTTAAAACCTAGATGCAAAATGGCTACTTAACCCACAAGAGACCAAGATGAGTTAATAATAAAATCACTTCTGTGAAGTTTTACAGGATTAGAAAATTCTCAATTACAATATGTTTTAAAGAATTAAGATGGACTAGATTCAACAACAACATATTAGTTCCATAACAATATTTAATATAAAACACAGCAATTATTTTTTACACATAATATTAAATACATATAAAATATGTAAGTTTATAAAATCAAACAAAAACATACCACATATATATACTATTATTGCTTCACTTTTCAGGTAAGACAATGTTCCATCAAAATGCATCATTTAGACTCATCAGTAAGATTTGTCTAAAATTTAAGGATTACTCGCTTCATTGCACGTTTATTTAATTATCACTATTGCAGCAAATTACTTACCAAATGGTTTAGATCCTACAGAGAAACATTTTCAATTCCACCATGAACTTTACCCTTATTTCGTGTCTTATTGTTTAATATATAATGATTAAGTATAGATATCTGTGTTAAATTTTTATATCGTTATTTGTTTTGCTTTTTTTAAATTCAGGATGGAGTTACTCCTCTCTGGATGGCTTGTCAAATGGGACATTATGACATTGTGGAAGAGCTGATAGCTCATGGTGCACATCCAAGCATTCCCCGAGAGGTAACTGTAATCTTATATTTTTTGAATAACTGATCATCGCTCATAAGATACGAGCAATCCATGTTTGAATATGGTCCAGGTGGATAAGGTACTCGACTCATAATCCGAGGGTCGCGGGTTCGAATCCCCGTCACACCAAACATGCTTGCCTTTTTAGCTGTGGGGGCGTTATAAAGTGATTGTCAATCACACTATTCGTTGATAAAAGAGTAGCCCAAGAGTGGCGATGGGCGGTAATGACTAGCTGCCTTTCCTCTAGTCTTACATTGCTAAATTAGGGACGGTTAGCGCAGATAGCCCTCAAGTAGCTTTGCGCAAAATTAAAAAAATAATTGTTTGAATACAAGATAATGTTTAGAACACCAAGTCATTTTGCAACCTGCTTTATGAGAGATTCTCAAATATGGCATAAAATCAATTATTAATTAGCTGTGATGCTTTCAGCATTGGGCTGATGTAAAACAGTAAATGTAGAAAGTTGTTATATCAGTTTACAATAGTAACAATTAACCTATTTTGGACTGGGTACCACTATTTGTTTAATATTTCCTGTGTCATCCAGGTTTGAACAAAGGCAAAATTTACACCCGTATCTAAAAAAAAGCTAATATTAGTAAGAATGTTGTCCCCTCTTCTTCCGATACAACAGGAATAAGGGACACTCAAGTCACAGGTCGGGTTCCGTATTTGTCCATGTTCCCCATTTATTCTTAAAAGCAATAACTTCCGAAAGAGTTCGAACGTAAGCAGGTTGGTTAGAATAGTACCAGTCACTTTAAGGGTCAATCAGATAACTGTTTGTATTCACCTTATAATCTGAGACAGAAGTCAATCAAAAGAATTTTCCTCAAAACACTTCTCCTTTCACCGTCGAAATAGAGCGCAATTAAAATCACTCGAAAAGTGTCTCTATTTGACACTTGATCAATTATACCGTCAAACACTAGTATTAGAATTGGTTAATTTAATGTTCTTGACAATTTTAAAGTGTGTTTTATTTCATTTTCATTGTGAAAACTGTCCAAAGACAGCAAGGATTCACATTAGTTGCACACCATCCAAAATAGTCTTATATACCACAAGCTGAAAGTCGCTGGCGTGGATCATTTTAGAATCAAGAAGTATTGAAATATTCTAGATACATAAAAAGTTTCAGAGAAATTATTATAATAACTGATATCAATTGAAACTCGAGTTTCATGCGATGAAAAAACACCAATTGTTGATAACGTGATAGAGCGTGAAATGTTAATGTAAAAGTTTAAAATAATGAATACTATAGTAAGAATAGTATTCCTATTCTTACGAAATAAATTTTAATACACATTCTGTAATATGAGTTCAGAATACCTTACTGAACATTCTTGTTTTAAAAATGCATAACGTTTTAATAACGATTTACTAATACCTAAAAGTCTCGGGATTTATACAACAATAGTTGAAATAAAAGTGGAGTTTCATTAATTTGTTATTAGGATGGAACCACGCCCTTATTCAAAGCTCAACAAAAAGGTTTCATAGATATAGTGGAGATGCTTCTTTCACATGGAAGGTCAACAGGACTTTTGCAGGTAAGACTTGTAGGTACAGTGGAGCTGACTATTTTATATGGAGCATAGATCCTTTAAAACATAGAGGAGTTTCATATTTTAAACGGACCATAAATACAACTTATAAAGGTAGACTTTGTAGACATAATGAAGGTGCTTCTTTTACACAGATGATCAGCAAAACTTGTACAGGTAGACTCTGTAGACATAATGAAGGTGCTTCTTTTACACAGATCATCAGCAAAACTTGTACAGGTAGACTCTGTAGACATGAGGAAGGTGCTTCTTTTACACGGGCCATAAATACAACTTATAAAGGTAGACTTTGCAGGCATAATGAAGGTGCTTCTTTTACACAGACCATCAACAAAACTTATAGAGGTAGACTTTGTAGACATAATGAAGGTGCTTCTTTTACATGGACCGTCAATAAAACTTATAGAGGTAGACTTTGTAGACATGTTGATGGTCCGTATAAAAGAAGAACCTTCATTTTGTCTACAAAATCTACCTCTATAAGTTTTGTTGATGGTCTGTGTAAAAGAAGCACCTTCATTATTCTTTCTTGAATGAATTATTAGTGAATTCTACATGTTTTCAGACAAACTAAAGTGAGAGGAATTACCATATTTATATAGAATATTGTGGAACACTAGATATTTAATACATGAGTATGTGAATGGCTAATCATGAAATGAAGAAAATATTTAATAATTTCTCGCATGACTATTTAAACATTTGCTAAAGTTCACATTAAATTCATCATTAGACATAAGCAACTTATGTTTACCCTGTGATCTTGGTGATAAGAATGCGTTTATAAGGGAAATAAAAATATCGAATGGTACAAATTTTAGATATTTATTAATTTCTGTTACATTTTAGCACTTTGGGATTTACTATTAACTTCGAAAATAGCTTTTAACTGAACATGCATAATACTTGATTTAATAATATCTTTTTTTTTAAATCACGAAAAAATTATTCTAGCCTTTTGAAAAATGCTAAACTACAATTGTTGCTGTAATACCAAAATGGTTAAATATAGATGTATTGGTGCCAGAATTAGACTGATTACAAAAACACTAAGCTTATATATTAACTGATAAAAAGTTTTGTTTATGTAACCTTTATGATAGTCTCAGGTGTGGAAAGCCTACTTGTGAGAAAACAAATTGAACAGAGACAAGAAAGGAAATGGACATGTTCAAAATAAGTAAAACTGTTATTCTTTTCATACTTGAAGCAATCTTTTACTGTGATATTGGTAAATCTCTAAAATGGTAAAAGACCGCGGGACTATGTTTATACCACTAAAGTCCTAGTGCAGTGCCCCATGCTCCGAGTGTACTTACATCTATAATTATTTGCAATATAAATATTAATGCTAACCAGTACAAACGTTTGTATTACCCATACATTTATAAACTACCTTTGGTTCAGATAGGTGACAATACAAAAATCTGTCCAAGGAAGTATAAACTATATGGAATGGTCAGTGATGTCGAGAAAACCCACTTGTAGAGAATGTATATGCAAAACGGCTCGTATGGGTTGAGAAAATATTTTACATAGAGAGCGAACAACGTAAAATATTTTCTCAACCCAAACGAGCCGTTTTTGCATATATATATGGAATGGTCATTGCTGTATGTAACCTCATCCCTATGCGAGGATTAACGTCGATTATGATTTTTTTATCAGCTACCAAGGCTCTGCAGTTCCTTGTAAAAGTTTTCATCCCCTGTGCTGGTAATAAAGTTTAGATATTTCTTTATGAAAGACATAACTCAAATGGCCAAAAATATTTATCATATTAATCTTCGACCAGTTTCTAAAGAACAAAAGGTGTATTATTATTCACTTTAGTGATATAACACAAATAATATTGAAAACACATGATGCAAAATTCTTCACCTACTTTATTTTTTATCATTGTTGATATAACTTCACGTTACTGCCCTACAAAGTAAATACAAGTGACTCTGTATAACTCTATCAGATACCAAAGTGTGTTATAGAACCATGTTAAAAGTACTTGAGATCATATAGAGCCATCAGTATTGATTTAAGCAGAGTATTTTGAAAGTTAAATTTTGATTTACTGTTATACATTAAGAATAATGACAAAAGAACTGTCTACAAAAGACTGTTCAGAAACACAGTTCCAGAAAAAGCTATAACTCAGTTTCAAAGGTTCTCAATTTGCAATTAAATACTGTATAATATGTTGTGAATAAATGGAAAGTGTGTCACACTACCTTAATCTAAGAGGGTTTGAGCTTGGACAAGTAGAAAAATTGTCAGAGAAGTGACACTGAAGGAGCTGTAGACTTCGATATCAGCAGCTAGAGTTACTCTACACACCTTGGGTACCTTACGGACGAAAAAAGACTAGTTTGGTAGAATAGCAAAAAGGAAACCACTACTGACGAAAATGTGTATCAGATAACGAATGAACCGTGCTTGTAAACATTTCAATAACCATACAATAATGTGACAGAACGTTCTATACTTATATGAGACCAAAATAGGACTTTTCTTGGTTAAATGGCAAATGGTATGTATGACGAGAACCTGACACTTCTCATGATCCGGCAAATACAATTTCAGCTGTGTTCCATGATGGTAGATCCGTAAGGCTCTGGAGATGTTTTTATGCAGCTGACACCGTAGAACTTGTATGTATTCAAGATATTGTGAATAGTGCAGAGTATTGGATGTTAGAGATAAATCTGAAGAAGTCAGATGACAAACTTAAACTCGGTCAAATGTTCACATTTCAACAGGACAATAATTCCAAACCAATAATGGTTTCAGAGAATCAGAATTAAAGCCTCTGACTGACCAAGCCAAAGCTCAGACCTAAATCCACTCAAAAATATGTGGAGAGACTTGAAAATAGCTGTAAAACAAAGACATCCTTTCAGTTTACAAGAAAAGGGAGGATATTCATAAACAAGAGTAAACATGCTGTGCAAAGCTTGTGGAAGATATCCAAAACGACTTGTTATTACTGGAGCGTAAACTAAATATAAACTGCATAATCATGTTAGGGGTGAAGACTTCCGCAATATGTTTAAGGTTTTTTTGTGTTACATCACTAAAGCGAGTAACAATACACCTTTTGTTTTTTAGAAACTGGTCGGAGATTAATATGATAAATATTTTTGGCCATTTGAGTTGTGTCTTTCATAAAGAAATATCTAAACTTTATTACCAATACAGGGGGTGAAAACTTTAGCAAAGTACTGTACTTGTTTACACTATTTCTGTTTCGTCCGTGGGCAGTAAAAGTTCATAGTTTACTTTAAAACTCACTATGTTTAGTTTCGATATTGGTAAACTTTAAGGTCTGAACATTAAATAAAATGACCCCTGTATTAATCTCTTTTGTACACAGTGGTAAAAGTGCATTAATTCATAGTTTACTTTAAAACTTACTATGTTTAGTTTCGATATTGGTAAACTTTAAGGTCTAAACATTAAATAAAATGACCACTGTATTAATATCTTTCTACACAGTGGTAAAAGTGCATTAATTCATAGTTTACTTTAAAACTTACTATGTTTAGTTTCGATATTGGTAAACTTTAAGGTCTGAACATTAAATAAAATGACCCCTGTATTAATCTCTTTTGTACACAGTGGTAAAAGTGCATTAATTCATAGTTTACTTTAAAACTTACTATGTTTAGTTTCGATATTGGTAAACTTTAAGGTCTAAACATTAAATAAAATGACCACTGTATTAATATCTTTTCTACACAGTGGTAAAAGTGCATTAATTCATAGTTTACTTTAAAACTTACTATGTTTAGTTTCGATATTGGTAAACTTTAAGGTCTGAACATTAAATAAAATGACCCCTGTATTAATCTCTTTTGTACACAGTGGTAAAAGTGCATTAATTCATAGTTTACTTTAAAACTTACTATGTTTAGTTTCGATATTGGTAAACTTTAAGGTCTAAACATTAAATAAAATGACCCCTGTATTAATATATTTTGTATACAGTGGTAAAAGTGCATTCTAGAATATTACGTTTAATAGTGTCACTAATGTGACAAAATACTCTCGTTAACAACACAAAGAAAACTTTAAAAAGCATCTATGTGGTTAACTACTGCAAAAGCATTTAATGTATTTAGTATTTAATATTAAACATTTATAAAGTTGAGTTTGAATTGAGTTCTATGACAAGTTAACCAGTGTATTCGTAGGTTGATGTATGCGCTTTTAGGTTCTGTAAGAAGTTTTTAACTTTCAGAACGGAGACTTACTACAACATGCTGCTACACGCCATGCACATCAAGATGTGAAGGATGTATTAAATCAGATTTGAAGTCAACCAAAGTCACGTGTGTATTAAAAACATCAAAGAATGTGTTTTCTAAAATTATTAATTCGTTGATTGTAAAGTGAGATAGGAACAACACTTAACGTGAAGGAAACCAAGCACTATGTACAGAACACTTTCAAAGGGAACGAAGATTGTTGTAGTTTTAGTAAAAACTTGGCGTTTAGCGTTCGTGTAGCGAAGTAAGTAATGTCAGTATAATAAGTTCATATGTAACCATATGTCTGTGATGTCAACGTTCACATGACGAAAAAAACATTTTAAAGTAAATTTGTTTTCTATCAGTATATGATTCTACAGAAATATTGTTTGATTATATAGGAAACGGGCATATAAAGGATGTCCGATACATTGTTTGGTACAGTTTTGTTAACGCAATTCCAGGAAATCCTGTATAACAGTAGTAGTTTTATTACTTGATAGTACGTAAAGACACTTGAACAAAAGAAACAAAACAAAAATATAATGGCACAACTTGTGTTTAGATAGTTATTAATTTCAAGTACATTTTCTCACTTTGATATTTACTATCAAATTTAAAAATAGCTCGTAATTGAACTGCACAGTATCTGATTTAATAATAGATTCTGTTTTATAAAATTAATACATTCTGTTTTATAAAATTGTGGAAAAATTATTCTAGCCTATTGGAAGTTGTTAAACTAAACACTAAACTAAGAAACAAAACAGAAAGACTGGTAAGAATTAATAAGTATATTTGTGTTATTTATAAAAGCAGATTTTGAAATTACATCAAGTAAAATACATGTTTGAATGTAAGTTAAACTGAATATCCCATTTTGTGTTAATCGACAAAACATTTAACTGGTACAACCACATATTATATATGAACTACGTTTGTCATTAGAGCATTAGTTGTATTCTATGAGGAAGAAAATCTGTGGTAGAAATTAAAGTTCTATTTCAATGTTTCCACTAAAACCAGGGTTTCACTGAATAGAACAAGCTAAGTCGGTGTTATGGAACGGGTGTTAGCGCTCTGCTTACTTTGTGGGTTTGTCGTAGCGTTACAAAGCTGCCATGTTTCTGTTGATAGGCTTCACCGTAAAATGTTTTGAAAAGTAAATATTATTGAAAAATAAAATAAACTGATAATGTTTAATTACTTTTTCAGAATAAGAGAAATACAGAAGAAAAACTAATTTACTTCTTAGTGTGAACATAAACATAATATGCAGTGTACAAAAAATACATTTTCAAACATCTGTTAATAAAAAAAATATTTTACTTCAGTCAGTACTTTTTGCTTTCATGAGAATCCGTTAGATAAGAGTTTGTGAAAATGGGAGCCATGCTACCACATTCTGGTACCACCATGGGGACCATAAACCTTTTTCTGGGGCCACAAAAAATTGGGTCGAAAACAAAGGTGTTGGATTCATTTTAATTTTAAATAAATAGTAAGCTGCTAAAATTATGTTGAAGTAATTGGACGACACAGTACGTAGAAATGAGATGTTGTTTATACTAACGACACTGTGTTTTTTTTATCCCGATGCTAAAGTTATAGGCTAGGGAAGATCTTACACTTTATTTTTTCACATCAAGGGAGTCTCACACTGAAATACTTTCTGAACTACAGACCTAGACATATTATGAAGCTTGGTGTTTTGGCTAATGATCAAATGTTAAAAAAAAAAAAAAGATCAAAGGAAATATAGTGACGTCATTAGAATAAAACCGAAACTGTCTTTCGAATAATATCGAATGGAACCATCACGTTAGTACAGAAATTCATCTCCTGTGTTCGTAAAGAATACTTCTGGGAGTAAACATTTAGTGATAGATTATTACATCATCATAATTTCGTAGGAAGTTGGTGTTGTGACAGAATACATACAATTCACTGATCGGTAATACATTATTAGTCTGTGAATAAGAACTAAGAACTCTGTAAAACTTTGAACCAGTTCTCGAAATAACTTTCTTTTTTACATATAGTCTAAGGTGTTTTTTTTATCATTCAGTTAGTAGAAAGACCTCACATCTCTCTCTTAACACGTTCATCGTGACAAGCGAAAGATTCGTCGTTGATAAACCAAGTTAAACTGTTCTACTTTCAATTTCCAACTGAACTGGCTGAAAAGCACACATTACTCCAGTTTATAAAGAGAATCAGAAAGCTTTAACTATTTTGTAATTACGATTTGAAGAAACGGAGTTAAGCGTTGTTATTATTCTGACATATTTCTAATTTATAGAAATACCACAAGATACACAGTACTTTTGAGCTAAGGTCTAAAGTAATAAATAAAACATTGTTTCTTATTATTGAGATATTTTTCCAGTTGATACAGA
Organism: Tachypleus tridentatus; assembly: GCF_004210375.1. NCBI lineage: Eukaryota > Metazoa > Arthropoda > Merostomata > Xiphosura > Limulidae > Tachypleus > Tachypleus tridentatus. The sequence continues at coordinate 138,336,194 of NC_134836.1, read as the reverse complement.
GAACCACAACTGTTT